>NW_015505612.1:257571-302991 GCF_001515645.1 Sinocyclocheilus grahami | reverse complement strand
TCTTATTTCGAGGTCACCGTAGCCACCAGATCCAGTCTGTATCCAGATCAGATGGTCACTGCAGTCACCCGAATCCAGTACATATTCAGACCAGATGGTGGATCAGCACCTAGAAAGGACCTCCACAGCCCTGAAAGACAGCGGAGACCAGGACAACTAGATGAGCCCCAGATACAGATCCCCTGTAAAGACCTTATCTCAGACGACCACAGGAACCAGACGAGTCCTCTGCACAATGTGGCTTTGCTGCAGTCTGAAATAAAACTGCTGGTTTTGTCTGGTGAGACCTGGCCCCCCGACTGATTCTCCCCCATTCTCCACCATTTTCTCCATTCTGTCACTGATGGAGTTTTGGTTCCTTGCCGCTGTCGCCTCTGGCTTGCTTAGTTGGGGACACTTCATTTCCAGCGATATCGTTGACTTGATTGCAAATGATTGCAAAGATACTATTTAAACTGTACTGCGCTGGATGATGACATCACTGAATTCAATGATGAACTGTCTTTAACTGAAAAATGAGTGTTTACTATTGTCATTTTGCATTATTGACACACTATTTTCTTAATTAATGCTGTTCAGCTGTTTTGACACAATCTGTATTGTTAAAAGCGCTATATAAATAAAGGTGACTTGACTTGACTTGACTAAAAATGGAGGCCGGGTGTGGAGACTGCATAATTTCTGATGCGTTCTAAACTGGTGGGGTCAAGTGTTGGGGTGCCACTCCAGACTGGCATACAGTCAATGGAAAGATGGTACAAGATCATGGCTCAGTGTACTGTCTCAAGTCCTGGGCAAACTGGATTCTCTGGGCAAAGACACGTGGGTCCTCTGCTCAAAACAGCAGCCTGATCCTGGGAACCCAGTATTGCCGTTGCAGTGACAAAGCCCCTTTCGAAAGAAAGGAAAAATAATGAAATAGAAATAGAAGTCAATACTGAATATAGTGGATAGTGAAACAGAAACATAATAGTTTATGAAAGTTTACCTACATCACTGAGTTAAACACTCCATGAAATCGAAAAAAACTTATGTTTTTGGGTTTGCAGCTGATGTCTGTTAGGTTTGATGCTATTTATATGATATAAAAGTCCCTTTAGTAGGCACCTAAAAACATTTTTTTATTAACTTTCTTTCTCTTCTGGGATGCGCCTAACATGTGACAATGCCATTACTTTCTATTTCAAAAGGAAATTCATCAAAATTGGGGAAAAAAGTTGGGGAAAATTGCTCTTCAAACTGTTTCAAGAACTGTATAAAATAACCAAGGTTCGTGAATGGCTATTGAACATGTCTTCTCTCTGTCCTCCATTCAAAATAGGTTTTCCATCAGAATCCCAAACCCAACCATTACAGTCCGCTTTATGCACCAAGTACTCCTTCTTCTCCTGGCTGTATTGTAGCACCCCAACCAACTGCCAAGAATACTCCAAAGCTGGGCTCTCTGGATTCACTACATGACAAACATATGAAGAACAGACATTTAATTTTTCCCACATGTGCCCATATGGCTCCCAATGGATGGGCTATAAGATTAATTTATTTTCAGAGGGAACTTCAAGACAATTGATGGGATCCATTCGACTACAATATGTCAGGTATTTCCAGAGGGTTTAGACAGCACTGTACCAGGTGGGTTGCTGTTTTTTATCGACAACAGGGCTTTGGCAGGAACGGGCTTGCGGTCGATGGAGCCTTGCTCATAACCTAAAGCCAGCCATTCCTCTGGAGTACGGCAGTCAAAATCCTCATTGTCGAATATCTGGTGTTACACAAAGCACGTTAATGGACAAAAAAATTTGCCACTTGTACACAACACACAATTATGCAGCCAATGAAACAGAAAAGGTGCAGGATTTTAAACTGAAGCTTTTACATGGGCACCAAAATTAGGGAGAAAGCCATCAGTAAACGGGGACATTTAAATATAAATTTTTAATAAAATTGATAAATAAACTAATTAATAAAATATTAATATTTCAATAAGCAGTATACAAGCAACATGCATGACCTCCAGAAACAGGTAGTTTGAAACTGGTTGACTCATCTAGTTTTTGAGCATCAGCTGGTTGGAGTCAATGCCTCGCTCAGCCAAAAGATTATTAATATTCAACTTCTGATACTCCCTCCTGCTTCTGGGAATTAAAACAGACACCAACATCCATGCATACTACATTTACAATCTAGAAAAATAAGCAAAAATAAAAAATATATACTAAATAAAACTGTACTCAAAATCAAACATTAAATTTATATTAAAATAATACTATATTTAATATATATATATATATATAAATACACTACTGTTGAAAAGTTTGGGGTGAGGAGGATTTTTTATCTTTTTGAAAGAAGTATCTTATGCTAACTAAGGTTACATTTATTTGATAAAAAATTTAGTAAAAGCAGTAATATTGTGAAATATTATTACAATTTAAAAATAACATCTCAGGTTAGGAAAGGCGTTGACACTATGGAAAAACTTATGTGTGAAAGGTGTCTGAAGCACATGTACAAACACACCAATTCTATTGGCCCACGTAGGGGGAGAGTGACATAGGGCCTCATTTATGAAATGAACGTATGACAGAAAATTGGGCATACGGTCGTTTCAACGCAAAACTTGGAATTGATCAATATGGACGTGAGCGGTGGCTATGATCAAATCTCACGTCTGGTCTCAGCTCGTGTAGGCCTACGCAAGTTTTTGAGTTACCTGAACTTGCACGCAGCAAAGTAAATACGGTGGAGAATTGTAGAATGACAGCATCATACAGGGTTGAAATCAACACTGGCACTTATGGGCTTACATGAAAATGGGTTATGCGATGTATGTGGTGTATCTGAAAATGTATATCATGTACTTTTTAGGTGTAGTAAATATAGTGTATATCGTGACATATAATTTAGTCACTTTGGGGAGGAAAGATTGACACATGAAGATATTTTAGGGAAAGGTTTAATGAATAGACAGGTATACAGAGCACTAATTAAATATATCTATGACTCAGGTTTAGGATCTAGATTATAATATGTGTGGATGGGAGTATTCTACCTAATCTGGGGCATGAAGAGCTAATTGTGAGTGTTAGAGGAGCTGAACACGCAGCGCTAGCATGAGCATGTGATCTGAGTGCGCCATAGATTGGAGAGAATAGGAAACATCCACCAGTAGCACTCAACGGGGGAAGTTAGTCTCTTTTGACCCTCGCTTGCCAAGGCTGGACGAAACATCCCCAAATCAGAACTATTTTTTCTGACTGTTTTTTGTCCATAATCGCTTATGCATAACCCGTCAGAAAAGAAACAAAAGTTACACAAAAGCAATTTTCATTGATCGTTTCATGCTCTCTTCTGAATCTCCTTATTACAAAGCATTGTTACAAAGTATCAAACACTGTATTTTAATTAAATAATACAATAGCGAGAAGGATATGATACTATGTTACATTACGGTCGAGTTAAATACATAATTCAACAAAAATCCGTTAAAAGCACTATTTATTTTTCATTAGCAGGCAGTGCCTCACTAACAAACACGCAAACACGTAGGCCTACCTCACTAGCAAACACGCACGTTTTTTGAAGATCAAGTCTTCGGTAAAAACAAAAATGCGTCTTGTGAGTATTTCGTGTTTATTTTCCTATGAAGTATTTTAACTGTAAAGTGACGCTGCCACGGTTGCTAGGCCAAAGGCGTGCACGCGGGGCTTGTTGTAGATTCCGGTGCACGGGACTAGACTCAAGCTCTTTACAATCAGTTACCGTGGAGAGGCAAACAAACATTACAGAGTGCATAATCTGCAGGTTTAGAGAGAAAATAAAGAATATATGTATCTGAGATTCAGTTATTATATTTTTTTAGAGGTTAAGCTTTAGTATAAGGTCTAACAACTGTGCAAAAATACAATAAAATACAATACAATAAAAAAGTATTTGATCATGTAAATAATTTATGAAGGAATGTTTGTTTTTCTGTGGTATCATTCGAATTGTCAGTGATGACAATTCATCACTGAATGATTTTTGTACTTTTTTTCTTACAACAATTCATTTGGGTCATTGGTTTAACGTTTTGTGAAATATTTTATTGAATATTTTTATTGAATATATATATACAGTATCTCACAGAAGTGAGTACACCCCTCACATTTTTGTAAATATTTTATTATAACTTTTCATGTGACAACACTGAAGAAATGACACTTTGCTACAATGTAAAGTAGTGAGTGTACAGCTTGTATAACAGTGTAAATTTGCTGTCCCCTCAAAATAACTCAACACACAGCCATTAATGTCTAAACCGCTGACCACAAAAGTGAGTCCACCCCTAAGTGAAAATGTCCAAATTGGGCCCAATTAGCCATTTTCTCTCCCCGGTGTCATGTGACTCATTAGTGTTACAAGGTCTCAGGTGTGAATGGGGAGCAGGTGTGTTAAATTTGGTGTTATCGCTCTCACTCTCTCATACTGGTCACTGGAAGTTCAACATGGCACCTCATGGCAAAGAACTCTCTGAGGATCTGAAAAAAAAAATGTTGCTCTACTTTACATTGTAGCAAAGTGACATTTCTTCAGTGTTGTCACATGAAAAGATATAATAAAATATTTACAAAAATGTGAGGGGTGTATGCGATAGTGTGTATAACTGTATATATATATATATATATATATATATACTTAAAATATTAGGTCAATTAAAATTCAAATGTAACATAAAAAAAAAGTTATTAAATAAATCAATTTTAACCAGGGCTTGGGGCAAATAAACATAAATTTTTGCTTTCATGCTATATTTCATAACAATATATTCAATTAATTCTATTTATTTATAGGTTTTAGAGAAATATATATATTTTTAGGAGTAGAAACGTAGCTTACAGTATGTCTTCAAGTAAAAATTCCCCGCTTTTAGGAGGCACATGCGGCCCCTTACTTAATTTCTGACACTCCTCATAAGTAGTCCCCTCTGTACTTCTTTATATGACAGTATATAAAAATGCATGTATACGTGTATTGTATAAGTATTAAAAAAAGCATAACTGCAATGCTCTCAGTCAATGACAGATTCTCATGAGAGTTTTAGCAATTGTGCCGAATCCCAAACCTTTCAAGGCATTTATAGTTTTGTATTTCCATAGTTAATGGCAGTAATTATGACCTAATACACTGGAATGGGAGTCCCAGATATATATATATATATATATATATATACTTAAAATATTAGGTCAATTAAAATTCAAATGTAACATAAAAAAAAAGTTATTAAATAAATCAATTTTAACCAGGGCTTGGGGCAAATAAACATAAATTTTTGCTTTCATGCTATATTTCATAACAATATATTCAATTAATTCTATTTATTTATAGGTTTTAGAGAAAAATATATATTTTTAGGAGTAGAAATGTAGCTTACAGTATGTCTTCAAGTAAAAATTCCCCGCTTTTAGGAGGCACATGCGGCCCCTTACTTAATTTCTGACACTCCTCATAAGTAGTCCCCTCTGTACTTCTTTATATGACAGTATATAAAAATGCATGTATACGTGTATTGTATAAGTATTAAAAAAAAGCATAACTGCAATGCTCTCAGTCAATGACAGATTCTCATGAGAGTTTTAGCAATTGTGCCGAATCCCAAACCTTTCAAGGCATTTATAGTTTTGTATTTCCATAGTTAATGGCAGTAATTATGACCTAATACACTGGAATGGGAGTCCCAGAGTGATCTCAACCCATCCGTTCTCTTTTCATCTCATCCTGTGTAATTGTACTCTTATGGTCCTGAATGAGCCATGGGGATCCACACACTCCTGGGTCAAGAGATCACAGAATCCTGCCCCATTTCCCAGTGGAGATCATAAGCAACACACACCTTCGCCCCTGCTGGCCCTGCATATCATCCTGAGTGTGTTCACTGCAGCGTGCATGAATTACTTCATGTGCCTGAAATCATGTGTCATTCCCAGAAGGTGTCTTGCAAACCCAAAGACAGGGTTGGGCAAGGTCAGAGGTCAAGTGCATGTGTGAAATTCAAAATGAGGAGCCAGAGATGCCTTTTGACTTAGCATGGGATATAACTGCCATCATTGTAAAAGGACTAAAAAGAACATGACAGACTGACAGATCATTAAGGAGATTCATCAGATCATTAAGTCAACAGGTTAAAAAGTTAATGGCAGCAGAGGAAAGACTTGCCAATTAACAACACAAGAGTGATACTTTGCCACAAGCTAACAATGTCCACTCAGTTTACTCTCCTCAAATGCCCATGAACTGAGGCAGTTACAAGTTGTCAATTTCACTAGAGGACATTAAAGGACACTCTCTCTATGCCATAACAGATTTAAGCACACAATTCAATGTTTCAGTTAATAAACATTTCAAATTTAAGGCAACATGTTACATAATACAGACATATGATACAGTGATTTTTAACACATAATACTGCATTCATAAAGCAAAACTTTTGGTGATACTTAAGTTAAATTAGGTTACTCCCATAATTCGTGCAAAGCGTCAGTGGGTGTCACAAAGAGGTGGATAAGGGAGTAGGTAATAAGCTAGAAAACTACAAAGGACTACAGACATATCACAGGGAACAGGAAAATGTAATCTTTATTATTTTTCATTTAATTCTTAATTTATTTATTTTAAAATGTTTGTGTGTGTGTGTTAATATTGGTGGCTCATTCGAAGATGCTTGTCTGTTTATGCAGTAGCTACAAAAGCCGCGGTTCAGCTGCGCGGCGCAAACGCTATGTGAAAGCACAATGGGAATCAGCACTGCCTCCGCTCTGCTTGCGCGTCAAGTGTGGAACAGGCGCTATAATTTGAGGTTAAGTGCTGTTGTTTAGAGCACAACAGGTCACACAAATCACTCTATGGAGTGTCGTGACGTCATCGCTTATCTGAGTGACTGTCTACAAATTACATGTTTCTATTGAGACAGCCTGCAACGATTACTGTCCATGGTACTAAAGTCATCAAAGAACAACTTCTTCATTTTTCTTCTTCTGTTTTTTTATTGGCAGTTTACTGGACTGAGGTGTGATGTCATTGGGATGTAATTTTAAAATGTTTGTGTGTGTGTGTTAATATATATATATATATATATTAATATTTTATTTATTTTAATAAATTTAAATATTTCATTTTATTTAATCTTTATACTATTTTATTTTCAAAATATATTAAATTATTAAGATGTTTTGGGAAAATATTTGTTCTTGTATTATTCTTTTATTTTATTACATTTTTTTATTTATTTGCATTTATTATTATTTTGATTGAACGTGCATGACACTTCTGGATAATGCATGGATGTAGGACCACAAAGGGTGGTTCAAGGTCACCAAAATTAGATTTAAATTTGTCAAATGCCGAACTTCTAACCACATTTCTGTCAAATGCATTTCCATAAATCATACTACTCGCACAAAACTGTGTGTCCTCCCCTCCAGCAATTAAATAGTTGCTTCATGAGACATCGAACCTCACTGTATCCCAAAGGCAGATGCAGCAGACACATCTTGTCAATAGCTCCAAACACCTGCCAGCAATTAATGACTAATAGCTTTGGCCTACAGCATTACAGGGCTCTTTGAACAAGACAGATGAGATCTCTAGTGTGTTTAATCCTCAAAACAGAGAAGTTCTCATTTTGTGATCCAAAATCAGGGCAGATTGGTCTCCCAAAGTGTTTGAGGTCATTGTTAAGCTTCAGATGAAAGACATTTCTGATAAAATGATGCACAACTGGGACTTTTTAAATGTCAACAGAAGAAACGACGCCAGTATCAAGAAGAAAATCAGACTTTCAAAGTAGGGCCAGGAAATAACTCAAACTTTTTAGGCTTTGCTTTCAGTTCACACCTTCTAGGATTATAAACCATACTGAATAACACAGAATTGTACTATATTTAAGGAGGAAAAATGTGTTCTGTATTACTTCCATATGGGACACAGTTTATCACATAGTGTCTAACACCCAAAAAGCCGAGAATGCCATTTATTGTATTTTAATCAGTTGCGTTTGAAAAGTTAATTTCCACCTGATAAGAAAAAAATGCTGCTTTAGTAATTTTTGACTTTCTATGTCATAATTATGAAATAAAAGTAATTATGATTATGGCTTTTTATAATTGATAATTTCTTAACTTGTTGTCATAATTTCAGCTTTTATCTCATAATTTCCCATTTTCCCATTAGATAATTAATTAAACATTGTGTCTAATACAGTTTAATTATCTAAAATAATTCTGATTATGACTTTTTATCTCAAAATTTCGAATTTTTGTAATAATTAAGACCACTTAAATGCACTTAAAAGTGTACTTAAATGAGGGCCACACTGCAGCTGTCTTACACGGATACTACACTTGACATGAGGGAGTTTAGCTAACTTTCTTCTGCTGACTTTTTGATTGTACTGTCCATTATATCCGTCCACACAATTGATCTGTGGAACTTACACACACAAAAGTCCTCCTCTTCCAGGCATTCTCTCCTTTTACACCCCTCATCTGCCCTTCTAAAACAGGCGGTTGTGGGTGTCATGCCTGCTTGAGTGTGACTCCTATTTTGCAGTAATGAAAGCAACATGTGCTTCTAACTTTAGCTGCTCATGATACCCAGATGTTAGTTTTGGAGAGCAGCAGAGGTGGGCCCCCACATCGCTAAAGAGCTATGGAAGAATACGAGGCTTCTATAAGTCCACATCTTAGGATCTGATCTGTGTTTTTAGACCGCTGGGCTCTGTTTTATCTCAGTTAGCAAACACATCAAAGATTGCAAATAGCGTTTGAGCTGGTATTTGTTCCACAGTAGAATATGTGGAACATGTAAAACACATAGACGTCTTCCATAGCAACGCAAAATCTAGCTTTTGCAGCTAATGTTCCATTTTACCATTAGCTAATTGGTTAAACATGGCGCCTACTATGGTTTTAAAAAGTAAGTTCAACAGCCCTGCAGCGTCATCTGTTCTATTTAATGGGTGAAATGTATACACCATCAGGTCAGTGAGTGTCACACTGTAGTACTCCAAGCCTGTGTGTTTTACGAGAGAATAAAAAAGAGCTGCGGCCTGAAAGGATGACGCTTTTTTGCCAGACTAGAGAGGCTTAGTGGCTTTAATGGTGACCCGCATGACCTTTGAATGGTCATTAGGGGTCAGATGAGATCACGGGTGGATACCTGGTCTGCATGTGGTCATAAAAAAAGAAAGGTTTTAATTGCTGGTTATGAGATTAGGCATGTTTTCGGTTACTAATAGACACCTGGGCACAGTTCAGGGATCACACTATTAGAAACCCCCTAACCCTAAGTATTAAACTTATGAAACAAAAACTTATTTAAAAAAAAGAAGAAGTGGGACAATTAAACACACATTAAAGAAGGGAACCAAAAAGAGAAATGTTTTACTTACTTTACTTTACTTAAAATTAATATTAAAATAAAATATTCAATAAAAATGAATAAAATATTTATTATAATATGTACTAATATTTTGAATATATTTACTAAAAATTAAAATATAATACTAATCAATTCTAATATAATAATTTAATAAAATCACAGTGTTAAATTATAGTACAATTATAATATTAAATAATATAGAACTTATCATAATATAATACAGCCAATAGTAATATAAAATAACTTAATGATTCTTTGACAGAAAATAATAAAAATGTACATAATTGTTTATTATAGTATGTATTATAATAAAATAATAATTTTAAATATTACATCATAAAATTAAATCAATCAAATAAAATGATAAAATAACTTGCTGATTTTTTGACAGATAATAACAATAAAGAATGTATAAAATATAAATTATAATATGTATTAACATTCAAAATTATAAAAAATTGCAATATTAAATATTATATCATTAAAAAATTTAAATATAATAAAGCAAATAAAATTATAAAATAGCTTGCTGCAATACACAGGTATAAAGCATAAAGGGTTTATGTTATTTATTAATGCCACTCCAGTCTACCATGCCTCCTTTCCTTTAAAAGGACCCCATGGGGTGCAGGGAAATGTATACTCCACTGTTGCACATTTTCCCTGTACACCTCACGTTATTTACAGTCCAGACCTTTCATAGCCATTAATATCTTGCAGAGACAATTCAGAAAACTAGTAGGTTGCTACAGTAGCATACAGAGTTTACCCTCAACAAAAAGACTTGGAAATGGCTGAATCCCTCGGTAAGCACTTGTCTTATTTACTTACCGAACCCCTATCAAGGATGTGGGGTGTGTGCCTGTGCGTGTTTACACAGCCCTCCATATGTGTGGGAAGCTTTACTCCGCTCAAATAAAATGTGCTTTCAGCTGCGTCAGTACAGCAGGGCACTACCAATCAGGCTCAAACCTCTTCAATCAAAACCACCCCTATTAAAATTCCTTTCATTCCTGCTTCTTAAGACCTAATAATGTTGAAATTAAATGGATTTGGAACGCTGGCACAAACAGTGACATGAGCTACTGCATGGTATGGTTATTCATACACAATAGACTCACACAGAAAAACATTAGTGGCCCTGGAGACATGCACGCATGCATGTAGTCACACAATTGTTTGGCAAGCTTCCTATATGTACCACAGGGTCCCCGGACTGTCATAGCCATTCATCTGGTCTCTATCAGCACCCAGCCTGACAACTTAATCTCAGTCATTCATTCTCACAGATCAAAGCAGCACGCTGCAATTTAAACCTATTACCTACGTATAAAGACAGTCGCCTGTTGTGACTCTCTCTCACACACAGACAAACATACGCACAAATGTTTGCAAACAGATATGCAAAGACCATCACAAGCCCATCACAGACCGTCGCAGATGCATTAACACAAACACGCGTATTTTAAGAGTTTTGTTTCTCCAGTTTTACTTGACACAAATTTACTAGGGCTACATTTTTCTAAGTCTTTAGCCTTTTTTTTTATTTTATTTACTTTTTATGTCATGATTATGTTTTTTTGCCTCATAATTTTGACTTTTTATGTTATAACTATTAATCTGTGACCCAAAATTGTGACTTTTTTATCTCATAATTGTTTTTGTCATAATTTTGACTTGTTGTGTCATAATTATGATTTTTTTTAATCCCATAATTGTTTTGCATGTGATAATTTTGACTTTTTATGTCATAATTATGACTTTTTTTTAAACTATTTTTTTTTCAGAAAAGTGTCATAAATGACATAATTTCAACTCTTTTTGTCATAATTGTTCATCATAATTTCAGATTTCTGACAGAATTGTTTTTACATCATAAAATGTCATTGACTTTTAATCTCATAATTATTTTTATGTGATATTTTGGACTTTTGTCAAAAGTATGACTTTTTAACTCATAATTTCAATTTTTTTATGTTATAATGGTTTGTTATAATTTCAACTTTTTATGCCATAAATGTTGTTTATGTCATAATTATGAATATTTATCTCTTAATTTAAACTTTAACAATTGCAAAGGAGAAAAAAAACTCATCACAAAAGAATGTGAAATTAAAAATAGAACAAACAACAAATATATATATATATATATATATATATATATATATATATACAGTATATATATATATATATATATATATATTAATTTCTTGTTTCACTGTATGGAAAAGAGAACCATGGACATTCTGATAAATGTCTCCTTTTGCGTTCCACAGATACAAGATGAGTAAATGTCTTTGGAATGGCATGAGGGTGAATAAATAATGTCATCATTTTCATTTCTGGTTAAATTATCCTTTTGCTGGAAATAAATACATAAACATAAAAAATGGTTATGCATGTACACTCTAAAAAAATTCTGGGTTTTAAGGGGGTCTGAATACTTTCCGTACCCACTGTATGTCCCTTTTTTGCCTTTTCTATTATCTTTTTGTTTCACAGGATGCTTCCTTCAGATATAGGACATTCAGTGGCATGAATCACAACGGTAATCATGTCTGGTACAGTTAACAAAATGTAATCAAGATCACTTGTTTGATGTCGGCAGGGAATTGCACTAGTGTAGCATTCCACTGTGGGGCACTAGAGAGAGCTCCTTTTCGATCCGTTCAATGCTTCAGATTCAGGCCAGTGGATCTCAGTACTTCATCTGTGCTCTTGGGAAGCTGGAACAACGCTGCGCGTCACGTATAGGTGCGACTCACTGCTATTACCAGAGAGACCTGCGCGGTTTTGTCCTTCTTTTACCTTCAGTTTGAAAAGACTGTCATGTACAGACACAGAAAGGACAATAGTTCGCTCTTCATCTGAATGCACAAAAACAAAAATGTTAAGAGAATGAACCGCGTGCCGTTTGGACAGGTGCATCCCAGATCACCACCATCATCAGAAAAGTTTTCTTACCGACTCACTGTGAGAAATGGATTACCAGCAGCTGGATTTCCTGCAGCTTTTCATGCAAACTCCGTTTACAAACAGACAGTGAAGGAGACATCTCCAAACTGAACTGACCATGCATTGGGACATGATGGTTTATCTATTCTTCTAACTATGGATAACTAACCTGCCTTTACATCCAGACTGCTAAACATGAAACATCTCAGGAGTCCTCAGTTTGTGATGGTGATACTGAAGTGCGCAGTGATCTTATTTCCTGGATTCCTGCAGGGTTTCACAGGCAAGTCTGTCTGCCTATCTATCTGTCTATCTGTCTGTCTGTCTCTCTATCCATCCATAAACTTTTATTCATTTTCACTCATGTATACACAAACTACATATGTTTTAAGTTTTATATAATGCATTATATAATGATTTGTAAAATAATTTAATTACATTTTATATCATTTTTAACAGATGTCTAAAGAATATTATGATAAACTGTTACCAAATAACGTCTTTGCCCTTTGTGGGAAGATTAAGTCATTAAAATAGCCAGACGTCTCCTTGTAATAATAATCAAATTATCAGATGCATAAACTTAGTGTGAGATCTGGTGTTCATTTTTCATGGATTTATATTTTGTTTCATGTTTATTGAAAATGTAGGCTGCATAATTCATTTCATATTTGGATAACAAGTTAGTGCACAATTGATGCACATATATGTATATATTTCATATTGAACAATTTTAAGTATTCTTATTTACTCATTTTTATCATTCTTACATGATATTAAACTTCACTTTTCTGCAACATTTGGAGAAACTGCAAACCGTTTTTGGTTCTGTGAAAGCCCTTCTGTGAGCTACATTAAAGGCTCAGGTTGTCAAACATTGTGCTGTGACATGCCAGAACCTGACTTGTAGTGTTTAGAGAAGTTCAGTGTTCAAAAATGGTGCATTTCAAATCATCAGCATGAAAGTTCATCTGGATTTGTTTGTGAATGTGTGTGCATGTTTCCTCATTTACATAGAGTCCAGATGTGTTGGCCGTGCTTGCAGTCCTCCTATGGGTAACTTGGCCAGTGGCAGGACCCTTTTCACGCTGACTAGCTGCTGCACTAATAGCTCTTCCTGCCTGCCAACCCAGCCACGCTGTCTAGCAGAGCTCCATCCTCCTGCCCTCATGGCCGATGACCCGTTTATTCATCCAGATACCTGGTGGGGCTCAGCGGCGGCCACTGGAGAACAGGAAGAAATCCGTCTCGACTTGGAGACACGGTTCTGCATGAGTCACGTTGTGATGTTGTTCCGTTCCCCACGTCCTGCTGCTATGAGGTTGGAACGCTCGCAGGACTTTGGTCAGACCTGGGAGACTCTAAAGCTGTTTGCCAGGAACTGCACTGAGATGTTCGGGCTTCCAGGTGATGTAAGTCAACCAGGATCTCTCTGCACTTCCAGATATTCCAATGCGGTCCCATGCAGCCGAGGAGAGGTAAGGAAGGAAATAAGGTCTCTAAAGCACCACAAAACATCTTTCTTTTTGGTAAATTGCAATTTTGCAGTAAGTTTAAATGTGAAGCATGTAAGCACGATCAACATACAAATGGCTTAAAATGATCCATTTTAAACAATGTTTCAACCAAATATATTCCCTCATTTGAGTACAAATATTTAAATCTAAGATCTTTAAATCGAATGCTTTTTAAAGGGACAGTTCACCCAAAAATGAAAATTCTGTCATCATTTAGTTCATTGTCATCATTGACAGTTTCATCAGGATCCCATTGACTTCCGTAGTATGTTTTCTCCATATTATGGAAGTCAGTGGGACTGTTTGGTTACCAACATTGTTCAAAATATCTTGTTTTGTGTTCCATGGAAGAAAGAAAGTCACGAGGGGAGTAAATGATAACAGAATTTAAATTTTTCTGTGGGTTATCACAATTATTGTGATAATTCACAATGATTTGTTTTTAATTGTTTTCTAGATCATTTTCCGCTCCATAGGATTGCGAAGTGGGATTGTTGATCCCTACAGTCCTGAGGCGTTGGCCCGACTGACAGTGACTAACCTACGAATACAGCTATTAAAATCTCAACAGTGTCCCATCTTGAAAGGAAAGTGGAGTGTCCCGGATCAGTCAAACCTGCCATTTTTACCCACAATTCACAGCAGGTCACTGACTGCTCCGACGCCAAGTTCTGATCCTCTGGATTCAACCCCATTTGCTGTGTACTCTCTTCTGGCTAAAGGGACGTGTTTGTGTCATGGCCATGCTGAACATTGCCTTCCTGAAAATGAAGGACAAGACAGCCTGCAACCCAGTAATGTGGTAAGTTTGTCCATTTTATAAGTGATTTTTGGGACGAACAGCATTGTTTGTTCTTCTGCATACTTGAGGGTGTATGTGAACTCACCCAGCAAGCACCAAGTGGGCTGTTATATGCAGGGCTTGAATGGGCAGCAAATTGAAAGTGAATCATTCCTCTGGAGCGCAGGTGTCTGGCAAGTGTGTGTGTACCCACCACACAGCTGGCGAGCACTGCGAGAGGTGTGCCCCACTCTACAACGACCAGCCCTGGAGAGCGGCCAACGGAAGCAGCGGGGAGAGCAACCCATGCCAGAGTGAGTGCATTTACTGTTGATTCAGCCTTAAATTCCTTTAATCCTTGAAAATGGAAATTGCGCTATGATAGGCATTTCTATCTTTTTATCATGTCATAATTAGTGGTGCTTTCTAATGCAGGAGGGATTCCAGGCATATCCACAAAAATGAATTCTTTCATCATTTACTCACACTCAAGTTGTTCCAAAATGAGTTTCTTTCTTCTGTTGAACATAAGATATTTTGAAGAAAGTGGCTAGCCAAACAGTTGCTGGTCCCATAGTCAGTTGCTGGACTTCCATAGTATGGAAAAAAAAACAGAAACCGTTTGTAATGGAAAAGATAGATAGATTAGTTCTTAGGATGATTCTTTGATCCATACTGTCTTTCTCTCTGTAACTTTTCCTCTGTGTTCTCTTTTTGTTGCTGAAGAGTGTGAATGTCACGGCCACGCAGAGAGCTGCCACTTCTCCCAGCGAATGTGGCTGTCCACAGGGGGCAATAGCGGGGGCGTCTGCGACAACTGCCAGCATAACACTGTGGGCCGCTGGTGCCAGCGCTGTCACACCGGATACCACCGTCACCCTGCCAGACCCCTCAACTCCCCGCATGCTTGCATACGTAAGACAGTTAGAAAGAAAGGAAGAAACAAAGAGAAAAGGACAACGAGATCTTAAAGGGTTCTGCCCTCAAATTATTCCTAACTGAACCCAAAATTGACTTTACTTCATTACAGCATATTCTTGGTCTTATTGTGAATTGGTGCATTATTATTATAATTATTATTATTTATTTATTTATTTATATAGATACATTTGTAATCTTTAATCAAAATATAACTTGTTGTTTTTCTAAAATGACTTTTGAGTCACAGTTTTCACCGGGTGGAAAATACAATATCAAAAATAGGAAAAATATATTTTAAGAAGATAAAAATTTGAGGGGAAAAAAATAGGAAACACTATTAAGAATCATGGAAATTATGAAAATAGTTGTAGGGCTGGATGGATATCTAATTTTAAGAGTGGAGCTGCAACTGGACCGTTACTGTAACGCTTAAATAAGGATTTATACGAATTTAAAAGGTAGTTAAAAAGACTTTTACCCGGTGGACAATACAATATAAAAAAAGAGAAAATAGGAAAAATATCTTTTAAAATATAAACATTTGAGACAAAATAAGAAAAATATCATTTAGAATAAAATAAGCCACCCCGCTTATCCTTAACAATATCCTAGCAACCACTTAGAACTGCATTCTTAAGCACTCCTTATTTTCTTAAAAAAATGTAAAAATCACTTTTTGTTTCAAAATGGTTTACTTTGCAATCATTTACAGTCTTTTATTGCCTCCTAGTGGTGGCAGTGTGGCACAATCCACTAAAGTGATTTAAAAGCAGTGGGAAGAGCTGATGAACCAATGATCAAAGATCTTTTCTATGGCAGGATGCTGGTGTGACCCAGTTGGTTCGGTGCTAGTCCTTTCCGGTGACGGGACACCATGGTGCCATCCGAGAAGTGGACAGTGCCACTGTAAACTTGGTGTGGGCGGCACCACCTGCAGCCACTGTCTAGCAGGGTACTGGGGTTTTGGAGAGGAGGGCTGCAAATCTTGTGTGTGCTCTTTGACCTGTGATCCCATCACAGGTCATTGCCGAGACAGGTCAGACTAAATTTTCAATTCTTTCTAAATTTACCATTTGTGATTTGAAACTAAAACACTGAGCATTGATCATTTTAACTCCAAATGTCTGGTTTTAATGACTTAAGTTGATTGTGATACCTGTTGGAGATTTTGAAATACCATTGATTTTTGTTGTCGTATCATTTTTCTTTAACAGCAAAGGTAGTGTCAAGCTTTACAATGTACCAATCGGTGGGAAAATTCCTGAACTGTCCCACTTTAAACCTCAAGAGGACGAGAGGGCATGGCCTAAAGAACTGGCCATCTCTGCGCTGTACTATACAGGTGAGCTGACTACAGTAACGAAACATTCCACACTAACAGCGGCTATTTTGAAACTGCAGCAGGAAATTGGACTTTAGGACGTGGCTTTTTATGTGGTTCCTTCAAATGTAAAAATACATATGTGATATTTTTTATATATTGTTAACATCAAACAAACAATATAATTCTTATTCTCAGTGATTAAAAAATTAAACGAAAAAAAATGTGAAAAGTGATTGCACAACCATCAATTAGGTGGTGATATGCAGTTGTGAGGGTAAGTTAACCTTGCTTTCTGGAATACACCCCAGGTCATCCCAAAATAAAAAAATATAAATACTTAAGGAAAATGAAGCCAATTTCAGGACCATTTTGCACCGTAACATTATTTTCATGACAATATTCTCTTTACAGTACTGTAAAAAAATGCAAAAATTTGTATATAATTAAACACTACCATTCAAAAGTTTGAGGTCGGTAGGATTTTTTTCATGTTTTTGAAGGTCTCTTATGCTTACCAAGGCTTTATTTATTTGATCAAGAATCGAGTAAACAGTAATATTGTGAAATATTATTGTGATTTTAAAGTAAATGTTTGCTGATTTTATATATTATAAAATGCCATTTATTCTTGCTCATGAAACATTGAAGACATTAAAATTCAGCTTTGAATAGGAAGTTCAAAAGAACAGCATTTATTAAAAAAAAAAAACCTTATACTTAAAACTTATGTAACATTATAAATGTCTTTGCTCTCACTTTTGATCGATTTAATGCATCCTTACTATCATTTTGCACCGTGACATTATTTTCATGACAATATTCTCTTTACAGTACTGTAAAAAAATGCAAAAATTTGTATATAATTAAACACTACCATTCAAAAGTTTGAGGTCGGTAGGATTTTTTTCATGTTTTTGAAGGTCTCTTATGCTTACCAAGGCTTTATTTATTTGATCAAGAATCGAGTAAACAGTAATATTGTGAAATATTATTGTGATTTTAAAGTAAATGTTCGCTGATTTTATATATTATAAAATGCCATTTATTCTTGCTCATGAAACATTGAAGACATTAAAATTCAGCTTTGAATAGGAAGTTCAAAAGAACAGCATTTATAAAAAAAAAAAAAAAAAACCTTATACTTAAAACTTATGTAACATTATAAATGTCTTTGCTCTCACTTTTGATCGATTTAATGCATCCTTACTAAGTAAAAGTATTCATTTCTTTTGAATAAACAATTAATATATATCATGGTAATATTTGTTGTTAAAATAAAAAGAAACATTGGGTTACAGTCATTGTTTTTATTGTAATAAAACATATCTTAGCTCAATCAAATGTTCACTCATTGCAGTAATAAAAATTTGGGGTAAAATGTAATCTTAATCCTAAAAATGCACTTCCTTTTATTTATTTTAATTATTACATAATTTCTATGACCAGGTTGTGTTTTTGTGAGATTAAATAAGTTAATATGTACAGAACCTTTGAAATGTTTCTTGTGAATTATTTACAGGGAAGTGCAGCTGTAAGGAAAAGAAGCTGAAAAGTGTGTCAGATCTTTGCAAGATAAAACAGGCATATGGTGAGGGTTTTGTTAGTGTCATTTCATGCTATGAATCAATTCTGTTGTCATTTGCTGTCTAAACATTTCAATCTTATGAGTTTGTGGCGTTCATAGTGATCAAAGCCAGTGTGCTGTCAGCTCATGATAAAGGCACACACGCAGTTGTCCTGGTGAAAGTAAGGAAGGTGTTTCGTTCGGGAAAACTGCCCCTCTCTCAGGGAACATACAGTCTCTACCCGCTCTCCTGGACTAGCCGTGGCTGCACCTGTCCCATTCTCAACCCAGGTACAGCATCCAACACCAATTTGGGTCACAGCTTTGATTCAGTAAAGTTTGCCATTAGTGACTGTTTTGTCTCCATATTTAGGTGGGAACTATCTACTAGCAGGTCCTGAAGATGTTGACGCAGGACGGCTACTGGTCACCATGCAGAGTCTAGTAGTCCTCTGGACCCCCATCCTGGGCTTTCAGGTCACAGAAGCACTGCATCAGGGCTGCCTATGAGCACGACTTTACCCAAATGTACAGTATCACAACACTGCCCAAACTTGAAAGCCCCAAGTCACTGGAAATGATGCCATTGTACCAAAGCAGGCAGCCGGATCCTAAAAGGACCATGACCACCGGATACAACGGGAATGGAATGTGTGTAGTTACCAGAAACAAGATTCATGAAGTAGTTGCATGGCAACGTGCACTGAATAGTCACTTAAAATAACTGTAATTGTCATATAGCACAACTTTGGTCATCTTGGTGGCTGTTGACGTGTGGACATGACACAACATGGATACGGCATTCATAAGACTGATCAAAACTGTTTCTGTACTCATTCCTAGATTATCGTCATCAAAAACTAGTTACTTGAAGATATGAATGGACAAATGATAAACACAAGCCAGTGAATCTAAAGGACCGCAGGACATTTTTGAGATTCATTCATACTTTTGTATTTTATTTGCCTTTTCTCTTACTATATTTCAGTCAAGTGTTTTTAAAAATGCATTTGAATGTCTCACAGTTGTAAAATGAAAAACAAAAGGTACAGACTGACTGATTCAAATTCTCCCAGTGCTTATGCATGATTTGGACTCATTATCATATATTTTATTAAAACGTTCTTTTCAGAAACACGTACATGACAGATGAAAAGATCATTAGGTTTCTTGTTCCATCAAAACAAGAAAAATCACATTAAGTCTTTGAATGACAAATCAAACTCAAAGTAATTCAGTGATAAACAGCTAGATTTGTAAATGCCATTGATAGAATATATATATATATAAATCAAGCCACATAAGCTTAAAAATATTTCAGTTACAAAAAGGATATGATATCAGCACAATTTAACACTGTTTAATGTTATCATGTGTTGAAAATGGATCTAGAAACAGCCCTCGATGTTAAGATACTTCAATTGAAAAAAAACCTACCAGTCTTTGGAACAAGAGATATTTGCATGTTCTTACTAAACAGAGGATCTGCTCATTTATAATGTGTTGTTTCACTATTATAATAGTTCCAACACCAACAAATTATGAATGTATCATCAGTTGACAGGTAAGGCTACTAGTTTACTCTCTCACACCCCCTAATGTTTGTAGCCTGGGGCTACAGAACATTTCTTCATTATAAAATTGTTGTCATGTTCTACAACAAAAAGAGCACATGAAATGTTTATGGAGTTGTTAGTGGAGTATCTCAAAACTGCTTAGCTGTGAAAGTACAATGCCAAATGGCCTTTGAACTGTTGTAGTACGCAAATCAAATAAGCTTAGCTTAGGTTGTGAGGGGGGAATAATAACCAAAAAATACAAAGCCTGACGTTTCAAATGATGAATGTTTCATAGGCCAAGTGCAAACTCGCCTGCCACACATACAGATCGTCAAAACTCATTTTTATAGGTCCCTCAAATGCATGTTAATGTCATTTGGATATTTGAAGTTTAAGGGCTTCCTGCATCTCTGTGCATCATGCAGTCAGGTGGAGAGCATCGATCGAGCGGTGTAGTAGTTAAGATATTATCTCTTCATACTCGAAAGTGGAGCAGTCTCTGCTGTGAGGTGCGGAGGGAATGAAGCTAGAATAATATTAGCTAGCTGCTGGGTTTTCTGTGGCTGCTGGTGTGGAATCAGGAGAGAATGTAGGGAGAGAGTCAGCAGAAGTGGATTCAGTGGGTGCATTATCTGCCCCGCCAGAGGGGGCGCTGTCGTTGTCATTTTCATTAGGGTAGAGCTCAGGGTATTTCTGCATACATTCCTGCATACTCCGGAAGTTTTCCACACAATTTGAACCCTTTACCTCCTCTTTGCTATAGTGGAAACAAGAAAAGGCGTCTTTGAACTGTTGTCCACAAGGGCCACTGGCCATACCGCCCAAACACGGGCAGTTCCAGTTTATATCACCATTAGGGAGAATAAGGCCTGTAGGATTAAAAGAAATGTGTAAAAATGAGTATCCTAGACACAAGATAAATCATATCAGATTAAAAACTTACCGGGATCCTCATACGGATCATTTGGATCATCTTCGATGAGCTCAGCATCACTGGGTGCTTCATGATCCTCCTTAGTGGCAAATATGATGCGATCTTTACCTAGTGAGAGACAAGAAGGAAGTTATACACAATGTTATCAAATAGTTTTAGGGGGGATCAAACAGTCAGCCACTGAAAAGCATATATTAACTGACCACTATACCAGTGTTACTATTGTGTAACGAATCAGCTCATGACAAGAAATAGCCTCACAAGCATACTAAAATAGTCTAAAAATATCAAAGACAAAATACACGATGACAATAATATACCCAATGACCTGAAGGATATGTGTGTTCATTCAAAGAAAGGTTTTCCTATGAATTAACTAGTAGAAAAGTCCATTTCTGCTCTGCCTCTCCTATGGGGACAAAGAGTGGGTTATCCTACTCATATTCCTGGGGGGGTCATAAAACCAGTGATATCATGATGAGTTGTCATGGTGACCAAGGGGGGATGGTGTTCAGCAGAAATCCTGGCATCCAGTTTATTGAGTGAGGGGACTGTGACGATTTGTTAATCTAATGAATAATTGATTTGTTAAATCAAATAAAAATGAGTGTGTCAGATTGGTATAGACGCTACAATTGTTAAAAAAGAAAAATATTAAAAAACATTTATGGTAACTGAATTAAAGCTGAAAATAAATAAATTACATATTAGTTGAAAAAAAAAACATTTTAAAAATGCTGCCTGATAATAATAATATAACAATAAAATGAAATATATATTTTTAAATGAATAGAAATTGCAAATCACAAAATTATTACAAATATCAGAATTATTAGAAAGTCTTAAATAATGATTAAATTGTTAAACAAACAAAAAAAGACAGAAATTACATAAATTTAAATATATATTTATTCATAAATACTATACTAGTAAACAAATAATACTAAAATAATAACACGGTATTATACTAACAACCCCTTCAATGTTTTACAGACCTGAACTTGCTGAAATTTTACAGACACTGGACTGCAATTTCGGAGTAATCAAAAACTTTTACACTTTATAAAACTATCCACAAACAGTTAAAGGTTAAATAACACTTTGGTCTGTACACAAGAAGTTCTGTGTCATTAGTTCTTGAAAATTGTACTTTTTTGTTGGATTTAAATAAATCTAACATTCTAACAATTGCAGTTTTGTGTGTTTAGGTTTATATTACATTATAATATTTCTAGAACTCATAATGAATAAATTAAGCATCTGGTGGACTGAGGTTATGAACTCCCCAGGTTATGACCTTGTAGGCACCTGCTACATGAAGGGTGACAACATATAGCTGTGATTACTGAATGACTGCATCAAAATAAATCAGATATACACTTGAAATGCATGTTTTATTGAGCGCTTGCCGACTCTGGTTAACTCGAATTTCCATCTGTAATGTAATTCCACCAATAATTCATCAACATCACTACACACAAACAATATAAGATAATATAACACAAAACACTTGACCACATCTGAAAAGATTATTTGCAGCTCAAGATAAATATTGATATTACCAAGCATGGCTGGTGAGAGTGACTTTAAGGGCACGAGCACTAGCTACACCGCTAAACGACAGTGACAGATGGCTATAAAATGGGTTTAAACGATCCGATTTAGTTCAGCCATACCTTCCTGCTTGCAGTACGACATGTCTGCTAACAGATCCGTCTGATCGCCGTTTATCCGATCAATGAATCTCAAACACCGGCACAATGATCAATTCACACGCCTGTTACATCAACCCAAGCATGGAAGCAGCTACGGCAACCACGTGACGCCACAGCCGGATTGTATCAAAATAAAAGTCACCATTACATTTCAAAATAAAGGTAAAGGAACGAACGCTTCCTTTGACCGAACAAGTGATTTAAGTTCGCTACTTTTCAAATGTACACATTCAAATTTATACGTACAGATTATATTGTTTTATCCTTTTCAAGACCCAGACTTAAGCCTTAAACTGTGAAAATGCATCTAAAACTAATTAATTCATTTCCGAACAAGTGATTTAAGTTCGCTACTTTTCAAATGTACACATTCCAATTTATACGTACGGATTATATTGTTTTATCCTTTTCAAGACCCAGACTTAAGCCTTAAACTGTGAAAATGCATCTAAAACTAATTAATTCATTTAAAAAAAAACGTATGATAATCCAAGCAAAGAGGCAAGTAAACACAAACTGCCATTGTTTACATTATGACATTTATTTATATACATTTTTCAAAAATTACGACTGTGTTGTGGTATCTTCACCACAATCAATATGTTTTTCCCCTATAAAGTTTGGGTAAGTGTTTGTACACCAAGGGACTGCATTGAAGAGCATGCCTGAGAGACACATGATGAACGAAAAAGACAAAAGAAAAATCATTTGAATTTGAATATCACTATTTTTTTACATTTTATTTTCAGTCAAGGTCTATTTGTTAAAATAGGGAAATGTTGTGACATTGTGTGCATTTAGGATAAATACACTGCTAGCTATGACATTGGCCTTAGCAAGACAAAGGTGTATATGCAATTTTTTATTTTATTATTTATTATTAAAAAATGACCCTCTAACACTAGCATCCTCTATTCTTTTGACTTGTTTTATTTATTTATTTTTAAAAACCTCTAACACTAGCGTTCCCTATTCTATCTAGGCTACTTATGTATTTGTTACAATAATAATAATTTAAAAAAAAAAATTGCTACATGTACTGCGTTAGGCTAACCGAGACTTGTCACAGCACTTACATATTATTGTCCTTTTGTTGGTTTTGATTGCTTCTGTTGTCCTCATTTGTAAGTCGCTTTGGATAAAAGTGTCTGCTAAATAACTAACTGTAAATGTAATTCTTCTAAAACAGGCTTGTGTATCGGCTGCCCAGTCTCTTCTTTATTACTTTGGAAATCTCAGTCTCTGGAGACTGAACAGTTGCAGCGGTTTTACTGTCATGCCCTCAGACTTCACTGACAGCTTGTCAGAAAACGGCTTGCTGGTGGCTCTGTTTAACTAATTATCCGAGGCAGCTGAGGTGAACTAGCCCTGTGCTTTTCTTGTCCTCATTTGTAAGTCGCTTTGGATAAAAGTGTCTGCTAAATGACTAACTGTAAATGTAATTCTTCTAAAACAGGCTTGTGTATCGGCTGCCCAGTCTCTTCTTTATTACTTTGGAAATCTCAGTCTCTGGAGACTGAACAGTTGCAGCTGTTTTACTGTCATGCCCTCAGACTTCACTGACAGCTTGTCAGAAAACGGCTTGCTGGTGGCTCTGTTTAACTAATTATCCGAGGCAGCTGAGGTGAACTAGCCCTGTGCTTTTTACCCACACACCTCATTATAGAAGACAGATCCTGAGGAACACAAACAGGACCTAAAACTTTTATTGGTATGTGATACGTTGGGTTGTTGTGAGGTTTTATACTTGATAGTTTTTAATGGAAAAAGTTTACTGGGGTTTGATATTGTATTACTGATTCTTAACTGTTAAAAAAATGGTGTAGAAACAGTTTTCACTTAGAACTTGCTATTATAGTTCACAAAAAATGCAATAAATTGGCAAGTAACCAATTACAACTTCGAAAAATCTTTTGTATAATGTAGTTTTTTACATGGTATTTCGGTATTAATTTACCACTAGGTGGCAGTATCTGTTGTTTATCACTGCTTAGCAGCTTAATGACAGTGATTCTTAAGTGGTAGTAGAGAAACGTCTGCTTTCTGTGGTTAATGTTGCTAAAATATAAAATTAATTTGAAAAAAAGGGAGATATTTTCCATCCACTTCATACACCTCTCCTGCTTCTACATCTTGTTTGTTGTTTCCTTTGGCTGGACACCGATTTAGACAGATTTGTGAACAATATTTGAGAGAAATAGGCCTTTTGTGTACATAGAAAAAGTCTTAGATCTTTGAGTTCAGCTCATGAAAAATGGGGGCAAAAACAAAAGTGGTTTTAAAACTAAATGAATGTAAAGAATGACTTTTTGTTTCCAAAAAATATTGTTTTCAACATTGATAATGATAAGAAATGTGTGTATATATACAGTGGGTACGGAAAGTATTCAGACCCCCTTACATTTTTCACTCTTTGTTATATTGCAGCCATTTGCTAAAATCATTTAAGTTAATTTTTTCCCTCATTAATGTACACACAGCACCCCATATTGACAGAAAAACACAGAATTGTTGACATTTTTGCAGATTTATTTGAGGAAAAAAAATTAACTTAAATGATTTAACAAATGGCTGCAATATAACAAAGAGTGAAAAATTTAAGGGGGTCTGAATACTTTCCGTACCCATTGTGTATATATATATATGTATATATATATAATCTGTTATGAAAAAGAGCTACATAAAATTTCTTCAGAACACCTAATTTTGTGTTACATGTAAAATAAAATCGTGTGGCTATGGCTTTGGAACTACATCAGAACTATTTCTTTAAAACGTTTTTCCTGAGCCTGTGTGGTCGGTTTAGCTGTAATTGGAAACTGTCTGGTCTGGTAAAGGCGCTTTAGGATATGATGAATATGAGAGATAATTATAGTGTTCTAATGCTAGAAATCCCTTGCTTTCATTTACAAAACAGCTCTACTGTGTGTGTAAAATAAATAGGGCATTCTTGAATTTATTGAAGCTGTGTAGGCGGTCTGTTACTTCCTTGGAGTGGTCTTGCTCTTTGACTGACTATCAGAATGCTTATGTAATTGCTTCTGTCTGTGTTGTGTTTGCTCATGTTTGGAATCGCTGGTCAAACTGTCTTTTTGTTATTTGCTACATGTGGGTGCAGACTGTATACTGCTGTATAGATATTAATTCTTAAAAACCCTTTAAGATAATGTAAAATTAAATTCAGTCTAAAGCAAGCAGTTAAAACAAAGGCAGATTTTCACAGATTGGTGGATGGCTGCCTTGCAATCTCACACTTTGCCTTCCTTCATACAGCTTCATAGAGTCCCCATGCGTTGCCTCATGCACGCTCTATTCCATTCTTCATGATCTGTCCACTGTGTTTGTCATCCAACCAGTGCAAGCCAGGCCATTGTGGATGGACAATTGTTTTTGTCACAAGAGAAAAAAAATCCCTATTGCGTTTGCACTGAGAAATACCATACATGTTGAATGGATGCTATGTTGTTTTGGAGAAATGCATTGAAATTCACCACACTCTTAAAAATAAAGGTTCTTTTTTTTTTTTTTTTACAGCGAAGCCATAGAATAGAACCCACTTTGGTTCCTCAAATCTTCGAGTGTACTTCAATATTTCAATACTTTAACATAGTAAATAACCAAGTCTGAAATTGAGGTTGGTTTCTGTGTGACCTTTATTTTTATTCTCTTGCCCAATGAACTTTTACAGCAGTTATGAATATAATTATGAGGTCTCCTTTTCCTCAACCTTTACAAGAAAAATAAAATTGCTTGGGTCTTGTCGTCAGATTAGTCTGGGCTCAGAAGTGTATTAATTTTCTTCACCTTTTTTCCATTTAACCCTACCCAGCTCTCCATATTCTCAATATAGTTTCAGTAGTGGCACTTTTATGCTTAGGGGCTGTTGAGGAATGTATTAAAAACGAACCTGAAACAAATAACCTGAATCAGTGCTCCCCATGACTTGTATTTAATTCTCCCTCATCTTGAAGCAGCATGGGGTCAAGCTAATATTTTATAGATTATAGTAAGTGCCTGTGGCGTTCCATGTTCTTTTCTTCAGTATGCACCAATAGTCTGAATGTCTGAAAAAGAGAATGTCTTGTATATTCATAAAAGCAGAACATAATGCTGTGAAAAATCCAAAAGATATCCAGGTGGCCGACATACGATACTAGTAGAGACCTCAAGCCATATCCAGAGTTATTGATTGTGGTTTTGTGGCTTTACAGCAGCTGTCTGTTCTCAGTGTATTTATGATGAATATTAAAACATTTCTCCACAACTGTCTGTCTGAGAATAAAATGTGATAATAGTCAATAAAGCGCTTTTAAGCTGTACTTTTGACATGATAAATGCAAGAACACATTGTTTTTTGACATTTTTTCCATACAGTTTATTCTGTCACATATCTATTATCTAATCCAGTGGTTCTTACTTCCAGTCCTTGCGTACCACCGCTCTGCACATTTTGTATGTATCTCTTATCACTTCAATTCAAACGTTTGTTCTATTCGACCGTAAGTGCCCTGCGAAGTGGAGATTACGGGAGATTCCGCCATGATTCCATTTTGAAGGGAGCGTACATGTTCCATTCAAAGGGCATTAAAGTGTGTGAGATGTGAATTTAAATTGTATTTATTTATGGAAGTATATTATTTCTCACTTCTCAAGTAAGTTTCGTCTGTGTGTGAAGACGCTGCAGGCCGTGGCATAGCGCAAATCCGTGAATGAATGTTCGTTCCAAAGTGAAGTAACTTCAAGGGATTTCCCGTGCTCAGGGAATAGGGAGAAAAGAACACCGTGTAGAGACAATGTCAATCGGAATGCAGTTCATGCATTCTTCTAATGAGCTGGTGATTAGAATCAGGTGTGTCATTTAAGAGAGACATGCAAAATATGCAGAGTGGTGGTACGCGAGGACTGGAATTGAGAACCACTGATCTAATCCATTGAGGCCTCTTTCCATGCTGAAGTGTCATCATTTTCTCTGTGCTAAAACTGCATTGGGCAGCTGATGACATCTTTGACTTAACAGGAAGACGTGTCTGTCATAACGCATTAAATCATTCACATCCTCCTCACAGCTGCATGAGCTTTGATGAAATCAGCAACAGTGCAACTTCAGATAACCTCTTTTTGCTTGGTCCTGCTTTTGCTCTCTTATTGCCAACGATTGTGGGTTTTGGTCCTATTTATCCCCCTTTTTTTTTTCTTTTTTTTTTATGTGCCATACATTAAGGCCAAGCTGGTTCATAATTCATGTTTTGGGGTTCAAATCTGTGTGCTGCCTGAATTTTCAGGGAGAGGAAAAGGATAACATGCAGTCCAGCAATAAATAAAACAGGTGGTGGAAAATGGGTCAGACAAGGCTTTTACTAACTTATCAAACAATAAATCAGTATGTGCTGTTGCTAAAGTGTTCTGAGTGGTTGTTAGGGTGTTTCTATGTGGTTACATTAATGTTTTGGGTGGTAACTATGGTGTTTTTTTCTGGTAGATAGGGAGTTTCTATAGTGATTTCATTGCTTTGCTGTGTGGCTGAGATTGTGGTTCCAGGACTTTGCTAATGTCTGTGGTTGCTAGGGTGTTCTGGTTGGTTGCTAACTTGGTAGGGTGTTGCTATGGGGTTGCTATGGTATTCTGGGTGGTTACTAGTATAGTTCAAGGGCTTTGCTATGTGGTTGCTATAGTTGTCTAAGGTGTTGCTATGGTGTCCTGGGTGGTTGCTAGGGTGTATCTACGTAGCTGCTATTGTAGTTCTAGGATTTGGTTATGTGATTTTTATTGTGGTTCCAGCATTATGCTAAGTGGTTGCTATGGTGTTCTGGATGGTTGCTAACTTGCTATAGTGTTGTTATGTGGTTGCTGTGGTGTTCTGGGTGGTTGCTAGGCTGTTGCAATCATAGGTTGCAGGGCTTTGATATGTGTTTTCTGTTGTGGTTCCAGGGCTTTGCTAATTTATGTGGTTGGTGTTCTAGGTGGTTGCTAGGGTCGGGTGTTGCTGTGTGGTTGCTAGGGTGTTATGTTGTTCTGATCACTTAGAAAACAAATAACACATCTCTTTTCAACAAAGCAGAATTTTCGAGTTAACATTTATATCTGTCATGCAAGAAACTTGAAAAACGGCTCCAATGAAGTTTGAAGAACACTGTTAACATTGAGTTTCCTTGTTAATGACATAGAAGAATGAGCTCAATTCTGAGTTTTGTTTCCCACTTACAATTCAGATAGCCATCTATCTAATGCTGCGTTCAAGTCCTCCTGGGACGTTCGTACTTGCGAGTTGACAAGTCGTAATTACGACGTCAGGTGCGTTCAAGTCAGTTTAGTCGGCACAAGATGGCGGTGTACCTTCTTTTAATAAATTACAAGAAAATACAATAGGGTCTGCATTTTTTTACTTGGATTTCAGCTGCGTAACATGAACATGACCAATTTAAGTTTATAGGACAACTAAACTATCAATTTAAACAAACATTTACCGTCAACTACAGACGTTGCATCCATCGATTCCGCCATGTTTCTCATTGACACGCCCCCACTCCGAACCTCTGGGCTTAAAGAAAAGTTCGAGTTTCCCACTCGTAATAACGACTTTGTGGTGGAGTTCACGTGCGTTCAACTCGTAAATACGATCTATCCGACATGACTTGAACGCACCATCAGACAAAGAGGAACGCTGAGCCCATCAGTCTTTGTGTTAGTGCTGTTCTCTGCTAATCTGAGCCCCATCTGATTTGTTCTCATAGAATGGAAAGGTTAAGGTCTTTTTAAGGACAACAGTTCTCAAATGAATGTATGCCAGTGTCCCTGAGAGGCCACCGAATCCCTTGAGGAAGTGGGACACTGTTGTGAAACATAGATAGTCACATGAGGGCATTTGATCCTCGCCGCTTCCAAAGAGATTGATTTACCAGAAACAATCATTAGTTACTATGGGTTGCAAGCAGAGACTCTGCTATTGGACACGTGTTTCTCTTTCAAGATCCCTGAATAGTTGACAACAGATGAAAGGAGCATCACATTAGCTTATAGATGTAATGACATCACTTGTTTCTAGAGTGTTGCCAGAGCATTTCTTTGCAGTTGCTAAGGCGTTCTGAGTGGTTGTTAGTGTTGCTATGTGCAGTGCTGGGTAGATTACTTACTGTAGTCCATTGCTGATTCCAAATTACATGACAAAAATTGTAGATAGTAACATAATCCATTACATTACATATTTAATCAGACTACTTTTTGATTACTTTTAGATTACTTTTGACCTAACTCATTTATCACATTGATTTAAATTAGATAATCTTGTATCATTTTGATATAAAAATACAAAGAGAAGGAACATATATTCCATTTGTTGTTGCTAACAATATGATGTGCTTTAAAAGTTGGCTTCCCAAACTGGGGTTCATGAAGGAACTACAGGGTAAATATTATAATATTTACAAAAAATTTTGTAAATCCAGTGGTCAAATGCTGTGTGGCCCCTCAATTTTCTGTGCAATTATAGCCACCTGACTGGTAACTCTATTGTGTGAATAATATGTAATCAATGAAAGTACTGTATAGTCTTTATACAAGTGTTTTAAAAATGTAATGTAATCTAATTACAAGTACTTAATTTTTGGAATCTGATTATGTAATCCAGGTTACATGTAATCAAGTTACTACACAGCACTGGCTAGGTGTTTTGGGTGGTTACTAGGATGGTGCTATCATGGTTCCAGGGCTTTGCTATGTGATTACTATAATGTTCAGTGTGGTTGCTAAGGTGTTGCTATGTGATTGCTATCATAGTTCCTTCCGAGGCTTTGCTGTGTGTTTGCTATTCTAAATGAATCTAAATAGATTTTTGTGGCTTTTAGTTCTTGTCTGTTAGTTTTGAATCTACTGACCAATAATAAAAAAAAGGACTAGCACTTTGATATGTTCCACCCTAATTTCCTGTTTCAGTATGCCAAGCGCCTTTAACACTCTCACTTGTACCTTTGACTGTGGCCCCTCAATTTTCTGTGCAATTATAGCCACCTGACTGGTAACTCTATTGTGTGAATAATATGTAATCAATGAAAGTACTGTATAGTCTTTATACAAGTGTTTTAAAAATGTAATGTAATCTAATTACAAGTACTTAATTTTTGGAATCTGATTATGTAATCCAGGTTACATGTAATCAAGTTACTAAACAGCACTGGCTAGGTGTTTTGGGTGGTTACTAGGATGGTGCTATCATGGTTCCAGGGCTTTGCTATGTGATTACTATAATGTTCTGTGTGGTTGCTAAGGTGTTGCTATGTGATTGCTATCATAGTTCCTTCCGAGGCTTTGCTGTGTGTTTGCTATTCTAAATGAATCTAAATAGATTTTTGTGGCTTTTAGTTCTTGTCTGTTAATTTTGAATCTACTGACCAATAATAAAAAAAAGGACTAGCACTTTGATATGTTCCACCCTAATTTCCTGTTTCAGTATGCCAAGCGCCTTTAACACTCTCACTTGTACCTTTGACCTAATTGAACTTGGACTGGTTTAATTTATTGTGCAAGACAAATCTAGACACATTACACAGGCATAATTCCTCACATCCCTTCCCCGCTGACCCTTTGGAACAGTCTGTCCTCGGGTGGCTCTGTTCTGTAGCTTTAGTGATCTGGCTTCAGTTCAGTGGGAACTTGAAGAGGCTTTGGGTTTCTCAGTGGAGGGTGTTGAGCACCCTGAAGTCACTGTCATTTTTCCTTGTCTGTGATTATGTTATGACCCAGGAAAGAAGTGTTTTGTGCGTCAGCATTAAACATTGAATAGGATACAAGTATACACATAAAAATTTTTATTATAGACCTCATCCCACCAGTGGTTTGAAATAGGGTGTTTTGAGTAATAACAGGGTCTTGTTACAGGGTCTCCTGATGTCCACTTACACTGATGATCAAGGTTTTTATAGCAAACATATAAATACATACATTACAGTTCAAAAAGAAAATAGTCACTTATGCTCAGAAAGGCTGCATTCATTTGATAAAAATACAATAAAGCAGTAATACTGTGAAATATTATTACAATTTAAAATAACTGTTTTGTATTTTAATATATTTTCAAATGCAATTTATTCCTATATTTATTGCTAAATCTTCAGCAGCCTTTACTCCAGTCTTCAGTGTCACATGATTTTTCAGAAATCATTCTAATATAGTGATTTGCTGCTCAAGAAACTTTTCTTCTTATTATTATTAATGTTGAAAACAGTTGCACTGCTTAATATTTTTGTAGAAACCATGATGCATTTTTTCAAAATAAATATATAGTTCAGTCATGAAACTCTAGATGGTGCATTCTGACGGGGTGTTAACGTAACTGATGATATTCAGAGAGTTAAACGACTTGGCACAAGCTGATTGGTTCATGCTGCATATGCAGCCAATGAGCTTACTGCCTTGGATTTATATGGCTGGCTAGCATTCACTTGAGATTCCTGCAGCGCACTTTCAGAGTTCTCTGAATCCCTCCACCTTCCCCAGCTCCACCTGTATAGATCTGCTACGGGGTTCCGCAATTCAGCAGCAGCGTAGCAGATCTGTTCCGCCAAGACCAAATACATTAACATTGTCATATCCATCACCATGCTAAAATGTTCCGAGAGTTGTCATGATTGAAATGATTTATTTGAAATAGAAGTCTTTTGTAACATTAGAAATGTCTTTAGCGTCAGTTTTAATTAATGTGTTCTTGATTAATAAATAAAAAAACTTGTATACATTTTATATATAATCCCACAGGTCAAACACTCTCTCTCTCTGATCTGTAGGATTAAATGGGCAGTTTTTAATACTTTGCTTTGATGCTCCTATATAAATTCCATGGAGGTCAATAAAACAAGAAAGCTATCAGTTATCATTCCTGTTCTTCTCAATGGCAATAACTTAGCTGATGAAAATCTAAATTGAGCCCAAATCTCCTACAACGGTATGGAAACAGGGTGTTTCAACACCACATGAAGCACTTTTAGCCATTTTTTTGCTCAGTTTGACTGAAAGCAACAGTGTTTTTTTTTTGTGTAATGTGGGCTGTTATGTGTTAGTGTATTCATATGTTTGATATCAGTTAGTTGTAAAAGTAAAAGTGTTTTCATAGTGCATTAAGCTCTTTTATTTCCAAGGATCAATGAAAATGAGATTTTTCATTGTGTGATCCATTTCTGCATGTGTTTATTGGTGTTTGAGACATTTTGGCTTCCTTTGAATGTCCCCAATAACCCTAAAACAGATGAGACACAAAGAAAAAATGTAATACTGTATATAAAAAGCCATGTAGCAGTGATTCAAGCCGACAGTTCATCTCATATGGTTCCTGCAGCTGTCTAAATGGACAACATCTGAACCCAATAAACTCTATAAAGCGCAGACACAGACTTCATTTGTGGAAGATAACTTTTTTTTATTTATTTTTTAATCTGGTTTTACCTGTGAGACTCTGTGGGGTTGCATTTTATCCGCTCTAGCACTGTGAATTTACTTTTGCTTCAGATTGTCTCGCTAGACAGCCATGTTTTAGAGACTCGAAGCTCTTTGCCCTAAAACTACTTGACCTGATTTTTTTCTCAGTAACCAAATCCACTGGCTAAACTCCAGGCTTTGCATTCATTTTCTGTGTAAATTAAAACTTTTAATTTAAAATATATCAGATCAACATAACAGGATGTTACAATTGGAGTATCATAGTTCAGAGACCAATTGTTACCACCTGCATTTGTTGCTACAATCACAGTGTTTGAATTGAATTGAATTGAAAGGAAAATGAGTGTTTGTACATGAGCGCACAGGGTAATTACAAAGCTTTTATGTAACCTCTTATTTCAGAAATACTATTTTGGGTATAAAAACAAAATGTGCTTTGAGCTTTGGACAAACTGATGACACTGGCAATTTGTCATGCCAATACTTGTTTTCAAGACACCAAGGTTATTATTGCTCATGTTTCTCACAGTTTTACTACTGCAGATTCTTGTTTCTCCCACTAAATGTTCCCCTCATATGATGCTACAATGGATTTGGTTGGAAAAGACTCTTTTGTATAGCTTTCTCAGTGGGAGCAAGACTGGGTTTTGGTTGTCTTAAGTCTTTCTAAGAGGCAGTTTGTGTTTTTTGGCTCTCACATTCTTCTCGTGTGTGCGTGATGTTTTGGCTGGAATAGTCAATATATGGTATTTGGACAAATTAATTTCATTGCATTAGATTATAAAGTATCAAACCAAGTGGAACTAACGTCCAATTATTGTAATTATTTGTATTTATTTATTTTTTAAATGCGACGTTCAACATTTTTATTGGTGATTTTGATGTTTGGTTGGTATATCCACAATAGATATGATGGATTTGGCTTGTGTGAGGTGCACTGTTACTGATTTGAAGGCCTGAAACAGAATCAGTCACCTGACAGAATCAGACCTTGTGTTTTCTGCAGCATTTCCCTTTCATTTTAATACAGTAAAAACTTGTCACATAATGTTCCCTTTGCACAGTTCGGTTGTTATGCATCATGACCAAGGTCTCAATAATTTATAAATTCATAAATTAAGTTTATTGCTTTGAAAAATTTGTTCTAGGCATCCTTGAAAAGTCTTGTAAATTATTTCTGAATGGCTTTGAATAAATTGTACAGTGGGTAGGTGGTGGCGTAGATGAGGTCATATTTACCGTATGAACTGCATCACCTCACTGAACTGTGCTTCTATTTCCAGCAGAGTCAACATCAGCAGGTTCATCTATAGCTTTCCGTAAGTACCTTCACTTTTGTTGTTTTGTACATTTCCAACCGTCCCTGGTTTAAATTTAGTATGTTTTTATGTCTGTTTATATTTGTTGACTGTGCCATAATCTTTGAAATCTGGACTTGTTCAGGTTTTCATTTGTGCTTCACTTTCAATCGAATTCCATCTGCACTCTTGGGGCCCCTCGGGGCCTCCTCATCAAGTCTGAGCCCTAATGGAGGTGCACCTGGCCTGCTTGCGGAATTCCGCACACGGGGTGGAACAATGCTTAGCGGTTCTTTGTTCCCAGTGGAGCATCCGAGCACAGCGGCACGGGCCATGTGAAGACCTGAGGGGGGGAGCGAGGGGGTTTGAGTGGGTGGGTGGGGGGTTCTGCTCTCTGAACTTACTCTGTGAAAGTGATCTCTGACCTTTGATATCCAGAGAAGAACAACAAACATGACGTTTGTGGTATTACAGATGTCTAATGTTGATAAACCGTTCAAAGACTGATTGTGCTGCTGCTGTACACTGTATTATGCAATGTTCAGAGGTGCTGCACCTTCTTTTGTTCCATTTCTTAGCACTAGATCTGAGAGCTTTTTATAGTAACCTGAAATAACCTTCAAAGTGTTTGCTGCTAAAATTATTAATTACCTTTATCTTTATAAGTATATAGCTTTTATTTGTTTGCTTAAAATTATATATGTAGTTTTTATTATATTTTGTATTTTATTATTATTATTTTTTAATTATCATATTTTTGAGTCATGACCTAATGGTTAGAGAGTCTATCTTGTATCCCAAAAGTCGCGGGTTCGAGTCTCGCTACTGGCAGGGATTGTAATTAACATTAAATTGAATAACCCCCGTAAAGGGATAATTCACCCAGAAACAAAAAGGCTGTCATCATTTATTCACTCTCATGTTGTTCCTGATTTATTTCTTCTGTGAAGCACAAGATGGTATTTTGGGAAGAAATAAATAAATAAATAATAATTCAATGGGGTCCAATGTTGTTTCCGCAGAAGAAAATTGTGTCACAATTGTGTTCCACAGAAGAAAGTAAGTCATGCTGGTGTGAAACCATATGAGAGTGATTAAGTAAGTTTCAAGTTCAAGTTTCAAATTTATAATTATTTTGGGTCAACTATTCTTTTAAGGTATGATGCAGTCACTAATTTCTGCATTTACATAATATGATACAAAAAATACAAAATGCTAATGACATTTTATGTCTTCATGAACACATGGCCAATTTAGCTCAGCTATGTAATATGAATTCGTAATGTCTTGGTTTTAAGGCATGACGCTATATAGCTTTTATTTGTTTGCTTGAAATTATATATGTAGTTTTTATTATATTTTGTATTTTATTATTATTATTATTTTTTAATTATCATATTTTTGAGTCATGACCTAATGGTTAGAGAGTCTATCTTGTATCCCAAAAGTCGCGGGTTCGAGTCTCGCTACTGGCAGGGATTGTAATTAACATTAAATTGAATAACCCCCGTAAAGGGATAATTCACCCAGAAACAAAAAGGCTGTCATCATTTATTCACTCTCATGTTGTTCCTGATTTATTTCTTCTGTGAAGCACAAGATGGTATTTTGGGAAGAAATAAATAAATAAATAATAATTCAATGGGGTCCAATGTTGTTTCCGCAGAAGAAAATTGTGTCACAATTGTGTTCCACAGAAGAAAGCAAGTCATGCTGGTGTGAAACCATATGAGAGTGATTAAGTAAGTTTCAAATTTATAATTATTTTGGGTGAACTATTCTTTTAAGGTATGATGCAGTCACTAATTTCTGCATTTACATAATATGATACTAAAAATACAAAATGCTAATGACATTTTATGTCTTCATGAACACATGGCCAATTTAGCTCAGCTGTGTAATATGAATTCGTAATGTCTTGGTTTTAAGGCATGACGCCAGTGGTCCCAATTAACATAAGCCCAAAGTTTTCACTGTCAGACATAATTAGTATTTTGCTACTGTTTGGTAGTACAGCCAGCTTCTGTGCAACAAGCCACGTGGCAAATATTTCCAAGACTACAGTATGAAAGCATGGTCTAGACGAAAATCTCTGCAGTATTACTGCAAACTTACACCTAACACAGTAACCTGGCCACATAATCCTGATGGTTTCTGATTAAAATAACAAAATAAAACATTCAGTTTGTTTTCGTTGTTTAAAAAACTGAGAGAGGGATTATGCAATCATTCCAACAAGATGTGATTAGAATTTTGTATTGTAAGGGTTTCCGAGAAATGTCTCTCTCTCTAGAACAGTATAAAAAGGCCCTCCCCCTTCACAACTCGGGGTGGGCTGTAAAAACCGACCTTGATTGAGTTTGATCATTACGTCCAACAACAGGATAGCACAACATGTTCAATGGAGTTAATTATCTGTGCTGGATTTTTTCCCCTCCTCCCTCGTTCTCTTAATTAGGGGTGCTGGTCCAAGCTGCAGCAGTGACGTTACTGTACATCCCCATTTTTACCTTGTTGACGGTTGCATCATACAAAAAGAGTCACAGTGCTGGTTAACGGAAATGTGTAACGGATCTGAATTTACACGAGTAGTGCATGTTGTGGGTGGGATATGCAGCCTACTTGTGTCTAAAGTAATTATCTCACACTGTGTGGCCTGCGCCTTTTGCAAACATGAATCAAAACAGGAGTAGCCTACAATCAGAGATTTAGCTGTAGTGCTTTCACTTTTAAACAACTGAAAAATATTAAAACATAAGATCTTGTGCTTTTTCATGTTTAAATTGTCCCTTTTCCTTTTTTCATCTTTTGTTAAAACATCTAAATCAAACATTAAATCTAGATCGTCTTTTACAACAACAGAATCATTTTAATCTCGTGGAAAAATACTGTAGTTTCAAGGTAAACAAAAAACTTCTTTAAGAAGCAGGCTTTTATTACACAAAGCATTTGTATTGAATGGAATAGAAAATAAATTCCTTTGGAATCTTCCGTCTCAGATTAGAATTCAGAATAGCATACTATTAAAAAAAAATTAAAATCAAAGTTATAAACAAAGATTACTAGAGTATGTTTTACAAAAAAATACTTTTTCAGTTTTTATGCTTCAAAATTTCATGTTTAATTCAGTGTTACCATTTGTTTCTTTGTAATTTATTATGAAATTTACTACCACTTTCTGAATTTTTTTTAAAGTAAATCCTACACCATTTTTCATTGTAGCATGCTACTCTCACTATTTATGCCATATCTAAGTAGGAGCAGCATGCTGTATGATATTTTACTTAATATGAATTATAGTAAAAAAAATAAAAGCCTGCATACAATATCCTTTGAGAAAAAAATATTCAAAATGTTTTAATCATAAAAATTCAAAAGTACTCAGTGCACACCAAACAGGGCACAAAAAAGGTGCAAAGACTAAACATTTTTTTATATCATATCATAATCAGTGTTACAGATTACGCATAATTTCTCATTTATAGATCATTTACTGCACATTTCTAAAAACAAATTCACCTTTTTTCTCATCAAAAATATACATTCACAATAAAAAATAATCCTCAAACATATTAAATGTATACATACACAAACAGACTTTTTTGAAAGAAAAATACCATATCATGTTAAATATGTATTTCAAAGTACATATAGAAACATTAAAAGTCCCCTCATACTTAAAAAAGTCTGAATATGAATTCTCATAATTCCTGGTGAGGTTGTTAAGGATGATAAGGATATGAGTATTTCAGTCACCGGCTGTGCGGAGGTACACAGTGGCCCCTTTAACTTTCCCCCAAAGGCTGTCCGGAGATCCTCACTGCTGTGCTACATGCGTGATATGGACGCAGCTGTACTGACGCACCTGGGACCAGTACAGCAGGGCACAGTGGTTGGGGATATGCCTCTGCCTTTAAGATCTCGCTCCCCATAGCCACAGCACTGTGTGACATCCACACTCAATATTAAACTGGCCTTTGAAGTCATTGAATTGTTAGGGATTTGTCGTTATTGTATATCCTTGCTATGCGGCCACATGCCAGATATAAGACTTGTCTGTTATTTCCTTTATGAATAGAGCAATATGTTGCACACATGCTGTCACCCCTTCTATAGTCAGTCTAAAACATGCACACATACAGTGTTAGATGCTGCTTACCTCTCCAATAGCTTACAGGCTTAAAGGGGTCATATGATGTTGCTAAAAAAAAAGTATTTTGTGTATTTGGGGTAATGAAATGTTTATGCGGTTTAAGGTTAAAAAAACACATTATTTTCCACATACATTATTGTTGCTCCTCTATGCCCCGCCTTTCTGAAACGCGTCGATTTTTACAAAGCTCATCGGTCTGAAAAAGCGAGGTGTGCTCTGATTGGCCAGCTATCCAGTGCGTTGTGATTGGCCAAATACATCAAGCGTGTGACGGAAATGTTACGCCCCTTACCATATTGTGATGCTCTGTCCGGCCAGAGCGACGAGACAAAAACATTAAAACCCATTATAAACAAGGCATTTATTGCATCCAGTGGGGACATAATTACAGATTATAATGACTTATACTGTCTTTTTACGGGTTGCATTGCATCGCGCCGCGTAAAAATAAAACCATATCTGCATTTGTGATCAGAGAAATGACAAACAACAAGCGCTACTCTACACTGCTCAAAACTCACGTTTGAATCATCAGTGGCAAATTCTTTAAATATAAAAAACGTACTTACAGTCTGTGAGTCAGAACAGCCGGCATTGTAGTCTACTCTACCAGGATCAGGAAATAGTCCTCCATAAAATGTGCTGCACACATCTGAATATTTGGGTTGAAGTGTTCTGGAACAGTGTTGTAAATACAACTTAACCACTGATTTCTAGTCGTGTCCTCTTTTGGAAGGCCAAACAAAATAGCTTTCACAACGAAACACAGCGTCACACACGGCGAGCTTGAGTGAGCGGAGGCAGGCGGCCTTGAGAACGGCGTGGCCGGCGGATTCGACAAAGGAGTGGCCGGCAGGCTTGCGGCAACCACACATGACGACCCCGGGCTGGACTACACTTCGTCCACGGTGAAAGCCGATCCGGCGATCCACAGCGCGAAGTTGCTGTATTTCCTCAGCGACCAGTACGGATCAGCTCCAGGCATGACGAAGCGGATATCGTCCTCTTTTGGGAGGCCAAACAAAGTAGTTTCGCTTTCACAACGAAACACACAGCGCCTTCATGACATGGCGGAAAGCGGCAACAATACTACAGCGAGAATAAAAGTTACGCCTTCTTTCTTTGCGTGAACATTTGGGCGGCGTTATGCAAATCTTCCCCCATCGTGATGTAGATATGTGGGGGCGTGTTAGAACGAGCCGTTTTAGGAGGGCGTGGTTGACTCTTAACTTTTATAAAGAATATCTCTTTGGATTTGAGACTTTAGTCTTTGCAGCTTTACAGATCTTCTTTATGCACCAAGAGCTTGTAACACTCCAAAGAGAAAGGAAAAATTGAAATCGCATCATATGACCCCTTTAATGGATCCCATAATGACCTGTATCTGAATCCAAATTAACCACAATTTTTTCTAATCAACAGAATGCACATGCTGTAGAAAATCTGAGCCAAAAAAAGAAGAAGCAATTTGCTGTTTTACACCACATCCAAATCATTACAGGATGAATTGCGGAGAATTTAGTGGCAAACATGTTAACAGATTTTTCAGATTATATATTCAGTTGTCTAGCAAAATTGTAATGTGTGAAAGTTACCCTGAATATCAAAATATAAAAATTTAAATATTAAGCATTTGAAGTACATATTGCATAATTTTAGAATGTTGACACCCCCTTCTAAATTACTTCTAAAAAAAACTGTTACTATTTTGCCAAATTTCAGAGATATTATTATAAATTGATCAAAATCATATTTAGCCTGTGTATTTTAATTATACTTAATACAATTATTTTTAAAGTGACAGTGAGACAGGTGCAGCATAGATAGATAGATAGATAGATAGATAGATAGATAGATAGATAGATAGATATTTGATGCGCACAGTTAGATGTGATGTCAGTTTTCAGCATTTGGTATGACCATACACGGCTCGTGTCTGTTTTCTCGCGTCCATCAGCACTCCATCAGCAGCACAGCAAGCGAGCGGTGGCGGGTTGTGTGGGACTGAATTCTGACGTCGCCCCTATATACCTAGTAAACCAATCAAATGCGAGCGGGCGACGCGACGCTCCACACGCTGAACGCACCCGTTATAATCAGCGCACGCACTACAGGCTTCAAGGGAGCGTTGCGTCCAGTGTGTGACGAAGATTCCATTGAATGATTTGATTGGTCGCGGCTCGGTCTAGACAATCGGAGGCGGGGAAACTGAAGATTCGTTACAGCCCACTTTAAAAACCCGTCAAAACCGACTCACGGGCTCCAAGGCAATGAGAATAAGGGCAGTAATTCATAGAGGACGGTCCTCACATCCCCATCCTCAAGTTTTGTGGCGTTACATGTTTTATCTGAGGTAAACTACGGGGAGAGCTTCATCTGAAGGACGTTTCTCAGTAATTCATCACCATCAAAGAAAATCCGTCCGGTAAGACTGAACGTTTTTAATATTATAATGTTGTTCATATAATTCATTTCATCTGTCATAGATACAATACACGTCGTGGTTTCCCATATTTTTAGTCTTTTGCGACACATTTTAGTCGTGGTCTTGTAACAATGACATTATAATTCCTCAAAGGACATATGCAAAACTATTGCCCCTGTGACTAATGAACGCCTTAAACACGTGTTTCTAAATATACTCATTTGTTATACTCATTGTGTGATTTATTTAAATGTCAGTGTGTAGGCTAAATACTTTCTGTCGCTTAGTAACAGCAGAAACTTTCCTGTCTGTTAAAATGTCTCAAATCCTGGTGCGGTGTCTACCTAGACAGCATTTCTGGGCATCCTAGGTGCGCGTGCAGATGTAAAAACGAAATCATAATCCGCTGAATTTAGTGATTCGTCTTCGATGCCCCAAAAAGTGTGCACGCGCACATGATACCTAAATATGCTGTCTAAGTAGACAGCTCAGAGACACAGTCAATAACACTGAATGTCAGTGTGGTCTACTGCTTGTAAAAAAATAAATAAATCTATATTAGTTTGTATTATCTATATTAATAAAAGTCAATATTATTAATATTTTTAAAAAAATGTTTATTCGCCAAAGAGCAAAGTGTAACCAACATGCAGAAAGCATTTTCTTTGTGGTTTGAAAATTGTAGAATAAGAGGAAAACCCCTTTAGATCCTTATGACTGTGTGTCAAGGTCAGTAAATAGTTAAAAATCAGATATTTATGATTTTTATAAAAAGGCACTTTTTCAAAAAGAAAAAAAAATGGAAATCTTGGATCTTCCTGAAAATATTATATTATAGATTCTATTATAGATTCACTTTCTAAGAACTAGCTGCCTGGTGTAAGTTTATAACTAGTAAGTTTATACCTCACCTCTCTCTGTCATCAAAGTTTTTTTTTTCAGGCTTCATGTTAAGACTCACTACATGAAAGTTTCAGTGTATGAATGGACAGGAGTTACTTGTGTTCCTGTGTGCACCTGTGCCTTTGTGTTGTATCGTCCCAGAGCGTCTGGGTAGCAGATGCGACCCAGCAGAAGTGACCTAGGTGAAGCCGAGATATTCAGTATGGTGTGTTCACTCTGCAGGTGTCAGGTGGTTGAGGTGGTAGATTAAGGCACAGAAGGTGCTGTGCTCTAACCAGTGATTAGCTGAGGAAGAGAGAAAGCATGATTTCCCTGTCTCTCTCTCTCCTTCTCTTCCTTTCTGTTTAGGTCTGTGCAACCACGGGGGCGTTAGACAGAGCATAATAAGCACATCTTGACTTCAAAAGAATTGATTTCATTTGAATGCACCTCATCTTAGATGTCTTAGGCTTGTTCTTCCTGTGTCCCAGTTATCTAAAGTGACACTTCACAAATCAAGATAACAGGTGAATACATGAAATATGATTCTTATGTGCACATAGACCTGTTTATCTTATTGTATGCCCCCGAAATATACAGAAATGTCATTGGAACAAGCCCTTAGGACACTCAGAAAAACTAATCAAGTTTAGAGTTGTTTAAAAGGTGGTTCAATGGGAAATGCCTCAACGAAGGTTATTTATTCTTATCCTAAGGCATTTTGGGATGGCTATTTATTTTGTATTTGATATAGAATTCAATTTAAGTGTGATGTGAAGTCACACATTAGAGGTGATTTACTAGGACGAGGGGTCAGATCTGAACCATGTTACACTCTAAAAAATGCTGGGTTGTTTCAACCCAATGTTGGGTCAAATATGGACTAACCTAACTGTTGGGTTAAATTTTGGTTACATTTTTAAATGAACTTTTTAACCCAACAGTTGGGTTAGTCCATATTTGACCCAACATTGGGTTGAAACAACCCAGCATTTTTTAGAGTGTAACCATAGTAGATTAGTCTGATGTTTGTGATATCAGTGCAGCTGGTTTTTAACTGCTCCTGAATGAAAATTATTACAAATAAACATTATTTATTTGCTTAGTATGCGTGAAATGCGAATAATAGTGTGCTGCAAGAGAGTTTTTATCCATAAAGACGCATGGTTTCACGACTCAAGGTGACTTTGTTCTTCTTAAAGGAATATTTCCCCCCAAAATGAAAATGTACTCACTGTCGGCCCTTCCAAGATGTAGATGAGTTTGTTTCTTCATCAGAACAGATTTTAAGGAATTTAGCATTACATCACTTGCTCACCAGTGGATCCTCTACAGTGAATGGGTGCCATCAGAATGAGAGTCCAAACAGCTGATAAAAATACACAATAATCCACAAGGAATCCACATGACTCCAGTCCATCAGTTAATGTCTTGTGAATTGGAAATTTGCATGTTTGTAATAAACAAATTGCTTCCAAGTTCATAATAATGCTTCCTCCAGTGAAAAAGTCATCATGTTTGAATCAGGAGAGAAATATGCACAGATCAAGCACCGTTTATAAATTAAAACAGTCCAAGCCATTATAAAAACAAATTTGTTGGTGGATTTTCACTGTTGTGAAAGGACAACAGGGGATGGACTTTTTCATCAGCTGTTTGGACTCTGATTCTGACGGCACCTATTCACTGCAGAGGATCCACTGGATCCAATTTCTCCAAATCTAGAGAAACAAACTCGTTTACATCTTGGATGGCCTGAGAGTGAGTACATTTTCAGCAAATCTTCATTTTTGGGTGAACTATTCCTTTAATGTAATTTTTTTTAATATTTGTAAGATAGTAGATCATTTATTGATGGACATAATTTTGGGCCTATATCATTCATTTCAAATTCCCAGAGCTTTAGATTCAGAAGCTGCATAACATCATTGATTAGCACTCTTTATGCGTGTTGCTGGATAGAATAAGACTATAGAGCCAAAAAGAAAGAAAGGACGTTATTAAACAGATACAGCACAGCTGGTCTGTTATCACTGGTTCTGTTGAAAGCACTTCACATCCCAAGCAGATTGTGAGTGTTGATGTGACAGCTCTCAGTAGGGTCAATTGTGTGCCTGGAGTGGGTTGAAAACATAGACAGGACCTCCATTACTGCACAATGTAAGACGTCTATTGTATGAAGCCCCACTTGCGGATACTTGTTTTGTTTCACAATTTATATAAACATTTATAGTAACCAAGTCATGCTTGTGCGTCACTGAGGTTTTAAACTGATTCTTGTTAATTATTAAGTATGGACGAGCGGGGAGTGTTGTAACATGCAGTGAGTTGTAACGCAATCTGTTTATCCAATTAGAAATGTGCTACATGGTGATATCATATGTGACCAGGACCCTCCTAAAGAAATAGCATAAGTTGTAAAAGTCAAGCTGCATCCGAAATCATGATTACCTATGATAAATCTATGATTTCAGATGCAGCTTGACTTTTGTCATGTTGCCTTTGTCATGTGATGATCAGTGTCGCTTCACTGCCATTCATAACTCCTTTACCGTGGCTTCGGATAGTAAAATGTCTATCGAATGCACACACCAGAATCTCTGCGGTAGTGGTAGGTCATCAGGGTACTTTTCACCTACTACTATTTTTTGAATGCTATGAATTCTGGCATAGTCTTTTCACATACTGTTTTCGCCTATTATATTGTATGGAAGCAGGCATATTCAGACTAGGGTTGGGTACCGAATGTAATGTATGTAACTGGTATGTACTAGAACCGAATCAGAACGCAGATTTCGGTGCCTAATTTCGGTGCCACTTAAATGCTTGAGCGATCGATTGAAATATTTGTTATCCGAAACGGACGTAAGGATCACCGGCACCGCACGTGAAAAATAATTTGTCGACTGAGAAAATTCACGAAAGCAAGTCGGAAAGGGAAATGAGAGCATCCGAGGAGCGCGTGAATGCAATCATTACACTTGCTCTGATGGCAGATGGTAGATACCGTTAGCTAGCTAAGCTAAACATTCTTAAATTAAAATGCCTAAAGCTAGGGTGACCATACGTCCTCTTTTCCCCAGACATGCCCTCTTTTTGGACCTACAAAAATGCATCCGGCCGGGATTTCTTAATTGCCCAAAATGTCCGGGATTCGGCTGTTTTCTTAATCGTTGAATCTCTGACCACTGCCGCCTGCTCCTGCAAACATGTGTTTCACTGATATTTTCGTGTCCACTCCTTTAAACATTCTAATATTGTGTATAATTTTGGCGCATCAGGGAGTCGCTCTCAGGATGCAGTGTATTTAAATATTTTTGAATGAGCGTTTGCGCTGTTTACGTCCACTTTCAATTTCGCGAACACACACACTCTGTGTAAAGGGAGCACATCTTACAAGATACTCAAGCATGGTCTTGTCAGTCATCTCTCCTTATTCTCGACCTGTGATCAGTCAAATCTGACTCCGGTAGCTCTTGTTGGATGCAGGGTTGCCAAGTCCGCGTTTTTTCCACAGAATTGGGCTACTTTTAAACTGTTGCCATGGGTC
>NW_015505612.1:250975-257561 GCF_001515645.1 Sinocyclocheilus grahami | reverse complement strand
GCTCAATCCAAGCAGCTGAGTCCTTAATATTTTTAAGAAACGGCTGAAAACACATCTCTTTCATCTTCATTTGACTCTCTAACTCTAGCACTCTCTATTATAATGCTAATGATCATTTATCTTCTTGTTTTTGTTTTATTAAAAAACTTGACCCTCTAACATTTGCACTCTATTCTATTTCTATTCTAACTACTTGTTTTATTTATAAAGAAAGAAGAGCCTCTAACACTAGCATTCTCTATTCTTTCTCTATTCTTTCTACTTATTTCCTTTTTATTTATTATAAATAATGACCTTCTAACACGTGCATTATCTATTCTTTTTCTGTTCTATTGACTTGTTTTATTTTTATTTAAAAAATGACCCTCTAACACTAGCATTCCCTATTCTTTTTCTATTCTTTCTACTTGTTTTCTTTTTATTTATTATAAAAACAAAATAAGCAAACAAACAAAAAACCTTGCTACTTATACTGTTAGGCAAAGCCCTGCCCACGAACCCGCCCCCTACTCTCCTTTTTATTGAAAAACTAAAATATTGTCACCCTACTAAAGCTAAACTTCTCTTGTAATGACTTGAAATGAGAAGCATTTCTAAACCTGTTGTCCAACAAAAGAGAACACTATAATGTTTTTACTCCACAACTGCTTCCTTTTGTGATCTGATGTGGCTACTTGTCACAGAATGAGGCAGAAAATATGTTCTATACTGTAAAAAGATATGGTAAAAAGACTATGTTGATTAGCAGTGGATTATAAATATACTTAATTATGATGAAAATACCAAAGATGATTTGAATATCACAGATAAACTATACATTGTCGCAGTCGAGTGTTTATTGTCTTTGTTTTATCATTCAAAACGTTGATATCTTCTGTTTACTCAGTTACAGCGATAACAATGCCTTTGTCCATATTAGCAAAGAGTATAGGGATTTCCTGAGCACTGTTGCCGACTCTCGCAAGATAAATAAGCAAAATTCAGCAAACTGCAACAAAGTGAGAACAAAACTCATCTCCAATCACCTGTGAGCAGAATAGGATTGGAGAGATGGAAAAGGAGAAAAGCACAAGAGCTTCAAAGGGGAGCTGTAACATAGCCCCATATTTAAAGCCTACTAAAATATAGGCTATTCGAACCAAATGTATAGGCTATATAGTTTTAATATTAGTATAGGACTACTTGTTTTTTATTACAGCCCATGATAATTAATACATTACAAAAACATTGTAAAAATTAAAAATTAAGCTAAAAGAAATTCATCCCACTCCTCTACGTCTACTTCTATCATCGCTTGGATTACAGCGTCGCGCGCCTTCTTTTTGAACGTGATTTTCTCCAATGAGGAGGAGGAGGGGGCGGAACATTTGGCAAATTAAGCTGCAGCACTTATATTATTGCACTGGTTGGCTATTAACTGTGAGCAGACAGAGTGTCATTCAATGCATTGGAGAAAGTTGCTTGTCAGATTTCCCTAACAAGCAACCATATTTTTAAAAATAAACCCAAAAAAACGTAACCCGTGACCCGGGATTTTTTCACGCAACTTTACAAAAAAAGAAGCCCAAAGCCGCATATAATACGTGGACTTGGCAACTATGTTCCTGAGTCCAATTCCTTCTGTGATGCACATGTAGAGTTTCTGCACGAGGGCACCCTCTGGCGTACTGTATGAATGAAACAGGCATTAAATGTGTTTATAGTGCTCAATAATGGCCAATCCATCCTATTTTGGGTATTTTATTATTTTTTTTAAGTATCGGTTCAGGCACCGTTTAGGCACCGGTACAGTTTTAAAAGTATCGATTTGGCACCGGTATCGTAAAAAACCCAAACGATACCCAACCCTAATTCAGACACAGTGTCTGTGTAGAACTATAAAGAATGTACAGGACAAAAAGGTTATTTTCCCTATTTTATTGGCTGTTTTTAATTAAATATTTTCTATGTTGTGTGTTTACCATTTTTAATTTTAAATTTTAAGTAAATTCTTGATTACCACAATAAATTAATGCGCAAAATGTAATTTGAGTGCGCTAGGTTTTTAACAACATCACTTGACACAAATTTAAGTATAGACTCCCCCCCCCCCAAAAAAAAGACAAATATAGGAATATTATATCAAATATTGATACACATCAACACACATAGTTACACATTTAAAGAAAATGTAAAAAAAAATTATAAAAATAAACAAAATGTGTGCACTTCCTGTCCTTTACTTTAAGATGTCTTATTGGTGACTTTGTGTAATGGTTCAGTTTGCATGAATTTGGTTCATTTCAGCAGGGCCGCAATATCGTTTTATACTGTATCATGATTGAGGTGTTTGTGTTGGCAAAGCTCTTTTCTGTGTCATATCATGTGTCATTTGTCCAATTTCCATTTTTGGCAGTTATGTTCCAGCATTTCTTGGGAACTAACCATTGAGGTTGTAGATCCACACTGTAGTGTTGGCAGAGCAGCATTGTCGTCCAACATTCAAATTTAGTCAGAGCAGTTTTTCTGGAGTCTAGCAGTCTAACTGGCTGACTTAACGATTTTTAATGCATTCATACTGAGTACATGATTCAGATTCCACCGGAAAACAAGATCCAGTTTCTTTTTTTCATGATCTGTTGAATTTGAATCATCTGGCCTGGTTCAAACCAGCTGCTGTCTTAGCGGTTTGGGTAGTAAGTCACATGTACAGTAATGAGTAAATGATGACAGAATAGTTTACACATTTACACATCTCTTGAACCCTAAAGCCTACTGTATCATATTTGCCATGCAAATTTCTAATGCCTCTAAATAATCAACATCAAATCAAACTTTAATGAAAAACCTGTTGTACACAATCTACTACATGCCTTCTGTTTTCTGATTGATAGTTTATACTTTTTAGCAAGTAAAAGGCCTTTTAATATATTCTAAAAACTTCCCCAGTCAGGTCATGATACATTTGTCTTATTGCTGTGAAATATTTACTGATTTTTATGAAGTTAACATAAGAACTTGTAAATTGTTAATAATATTTTAAGATAAACACTTACTGATTTGAATCAACTTAAGTTTACTTGATTATCCATGAATAATTTTTTATAAAAATCATGTTAAAATGTATCAAATAAGATACATGATTTGAAAAACTTTTATTTGTTTATCTCTCAATCATAATTGTATTGTATTGCGTTGTTTTTTTTTACTCTTCGAGTATGAGCTCCATATTGTCCCTATGAACTGTAAAAGCCTGATGTATCAAATATGATACTCATATTTTGTCTAAAGGTTCCATTTAAAAAAATAATAAACTTTTTTTTTTGACTATCATTTCATTGGTCAGGACTTACAGGGTTAACAAGTAATCATTTCCCACAATTAAAATGCTTTAATTCACTTTAAATGATTGGGTAAAGGATTTGACGGAATGTAACTCCAATTACCATGCCGTTAATTCTCGCCAAGTATGCTGCAAGTCAATGAAACATTGTCTCTCTCTATTCATCCAATAGCGTTATTGTTAAAGAGGAAATGAATGCTTAGTATCTTTTGTCTTGAGACCTTGAATGTGATTGGAGATCTCTTGACGTCGTCAGCTGAGCATTGGCTTCTGATTGGTCGCTCTGGTTCATCAGAGGTGCCAGCAGTATATAGATTTGCCATCAGGTCATGGTGACATCCCCTCACGATCTTCTGCTCTCACCACGTGACTCAGGAGAAGAACATCAGGGAAGACAGGAGAGGGTGTCCCTTTGTTTGGGGCTGGTGTGTGGACACTGGCACAGAATGGCGTTTGATGGGCCGACCTGAAACAATGTGCCCTGTTTGGACCACTGTTACTCTCTTCTATTGTTGCAGACATGCCAACATGTGGAGGCTTCCCTCATCTGCCGAGCGCCTGACTGACCCAACACTGCCTCAGTGTTCACACTCAGAGCCACACAATAACTTCCTAACAGCGAAACATGCCCCTACTCACCGGAAATGGCAGCTGTGTGGAGAAGCTGTGTGAAGTGAAAACAAATACGGTCACAGCCTCTGAACCTGTAGTGAACTCAAGTAAAATAAGGCACATTCTTATTGAAGATGGAGCCTTTTTTCTGTGAGCAGGGTATAATTACTCTAACTTGATTGTTCTTGATATTAATTATGGGACATATAGAGTGAGTACTTTGACTTGCTTTCACATTCTCAATGCTTCTAGACACTTTTTTTATCTTATTACCAAAAATTTAAAGGAGTCGTTCACTTTCAAATTAAAATTTCCTGATAATTTACTCATGTCATTGAAGATGTTCATGTCTTTCTTTCTTCAGTCGAAAACAAATTAAGGTTTTTGAAGAAAACATCCCAGGATTTTTGTCCATATAATGGACTTCAACAGTTACCAAACGGTTGAAGGTCCAAATTTCAGTTTCAGAGCAGCTTCAAAGGGCTCTACGTGGTACCAGATGAGGAATAAGGGTGTTATCTAGCCAAACCATCTGTCATTTTCTAAAAAAAAAGATGCATGAAAATGAAGAAGATACAAAAAATGTATGAAAAAAATGTCAAAACATTACATAAAAAAAAATGCATGGTGGATTTATCCAGGGTTTATAAGCTATTGGTCAGCTACCCAAAATGCAATGTGTTAATGAATCTCAATTTCTTTTTTAACTGTGTGTGTGTTTTTTTTTTTTTTGACCAGGGTTTTTATTTTTATTTTTTTACTGTGATTTATCAACTTCGGTGCAGTCAGGCAATAGCATTTAATCTCTGCATTTTTTATGGCCTCACATGCACTCTTTCTTCATGCCATCATCTTATACAATATGGATTAATGTGACAGCTTACCAGCACATCACTTGCTCCTTCCCTTTTCCCGACATTTATTTATTTATTTATTTATTTACAGCTTAGTAAAGTAATGAAATCTCTCATGTTAGTCACACTTTTTAATCTGTCCCTTCTCACTGGCTAAGGCTTTATTCTTCACACAAAGGTTTCATCCAAAACCTTGTGTCATGTGTCATTTGTCCAATTTCCATTTTTGGCAGTTATGTTCCAGCATTTCTTGGGAACTAACCATTGAGGTTGTAGATCCACACTGTAGTGTTGGCAGAGCAGCATTGTCGTCCAACATTCAAATTTAGTCAGAGCAGTTTTTCTGGAGTCTAGCAGTCTAACTGGCTGACTTAACGATTTTTAATGCATTCATACTGAGTACATGATTCAGATTCCACCGGAAAACAAGATCCAGTTTCTTTTTTTCATGATCTGTTGAATTTGAATCATCTGGCCTGGTTCAAACCTTGTAACTTTAAACAGCCCTACAGTATCTCACCATTATTCCTTATTTACAGCATTTACACCAGCAGAAACTGTTAATGGATAAGAAGATTGTGAAGTAAGACTGACTACAGAAGACAAAGAACAACATTGTAGGACTATATTTTACATTATTTTACTTAATTCTATTTTAGAGTGTCACCTGTTTTTAATGGCTCTGTTCCAAACCTAGTGAGCTGCTTTGCTGTGTACTGTCTACAAAGACAGCTACCTTCAAAGGCAGCATCCCAACTGAATTGGAACCTCAGTAACTGATTTGAAACTTTATTAATAGGCAGCAAATATAAAAATAAAGTATAAGAAAGTAAAATAAATAAAGAATAAAAAAAAGGTAAAAATAATATAATTATAATAGTTATGATCTGTATATAATTTTTAATTTTAATTAAACTAAGTTGTATTTATTTATTTATTTAGTTATTGGTCTTGAAATTAAAATAATGTGCAAATTGACCATTAATTTATGTTTTTTCACTGGCACAGAGGTGCTGTGGTTTAGTGATAATGTGAATTACAGCCAAAGGATTATAGGCTTAGATCTCTGCCACAATTCTGCGCGCGAAAGATCATATTTTGAGTGCACAAAAGTGCATTTTGCACGTGCGCGATCTGATTTTTGTGGAGAAAATGTTGGTTTCGCAAAGAAAAAATTATTTCGAGCACACGAAAATCAATTTTGCATTTAAAATACGTTTTTGGATTTGTGCAGACCTTTTGCGCGTGCAATGTTTCACTAGCTTGCTCACCTGATGCCCGCCCTCAGTGCTCTCTAAATGCCAACAGCTCGCTTGCTCAACACAACCCAGTGTTACAATATGCCATAATTCCAGCCAATCAGAGACAGAGGCTGCTAATTTCTGATTGGCTGCCTTGACAACCGATCACAACATTCCTTGCATTACCTCGACAGCAGAAGAGGAAAAATACAGTGCATGCATAATTATTATGCAAGTTTATATTCTGATTATATTTTTTTCCAAGCACATTTTACCAATTCCAAACAACATCAATCTTAATAACCACTATTAATCTTGTATTTAATCACTTATAATCTATCTATTATTGTTCATGAAGCCTGGAAGTGAAAAACGCCTTATATTCAGGTGTGCATAATTATTAAGCAGGTTATCTTCTACAGATAAAATCTCGAGATGGACTAAAATGAACTCCCAAAACTTAATGCCAGATTCTGGAAGATAAATTCTTCAAACAGTGGTACAAGAGGATGTGGTGCTGGTCCTTCAAGAGTCACTCTCAACTTATCTGTCTATAA
>NW_015505612.1:221420-250965 GCF_001515645.1 Sinocyclocheilus grahami | reverse complement strand
TAGGTTGCAGTTCTGGAAAATGGTGGCGCTGGAGACTAAATGGTTCCTGGTGATTTCACAATTCTTCACCTTAATTCCTAATTCTTTTGCAGTTAACATGCATCTTTTCTTCTCCACATGTTTTTGACTGACCCTGCTGACCCACTGAGCATTTTGCTGTCCAGTGTTTATGCATTAACTTAGCAATTTCTAGTATTGTATTAGTTTTGAATATTTTTCACGGGCATTTAATAATTTTTGACTTTCAGTCTGAGTTAAATCTCTTTTTTGGCTCATTTTATCTGTAAAAGAAAATCTGCTTAGTTATGCACACCTGAATATAAGACATTTGTCACTTCCAGCCTTCATGAATAATTATATATGAATTATAAATGATTAAATGCAAGATTAATAGTAGTTATTAAGATTGATGTAGTTTGGAATTGGTAAAATGTGCTTGGAAAAAAATATGATCCGAATATCAACTTGCATAATAATTATGCATGCACTGTATTTGTCCTCTTCTGCTGTCGAGGTAATGCAAGGAATGTTGTGATTGGTTGTCAAGGCATCATGGCATTATGGAATTATGGTATATTGTAACACTGGGTTGTGTTGAGCAAACGAGCTGTTGGCATTTAGAGAGCACTGAGGGCGGGCATCATGTGAGCAAGCTAGTGAAACATTGCACGCGCAAAAGAAGGTCTGCACAAATCCAAAAACTTATTTTAAATGCAAAATTGATTTTCGTGTGCTCTAAATACTTTATTCTTTGCGAGACAAACATTTTCTCCACAAAACTCAGTTCGCGCGCATGCAAAACGCACTTTTGTGCGCTCAAAATATGATCTTTCGCACGCAGAAATGCGGCAGAGATGTAATTCCATAAAGGATCATAATCACTGTCATGGAACATAAAAGACAGGTTGATGAATAGCATTGTTTTCCTGTCACATGTGCCCGCTGTGTTTTATGTGAGTCAAGCCATTTTAGGTCTATTTGTAAGTAGTCTGTGTTTTACCTGTGCTTGGTTTGTGCATGCGTGTTGTTGACTCCACTACCTGTGGCCATCTCAGTGTGGGAACCTGAGCAGCCCCGACTGAGCAGGATGTGGAGCACAAGCCTATAAATAAATCACATTTGCAATGAGTCACACTCCACGCTGCCTCCAGGGAAAGAGACACAGAAAGCATTGGGGGTGGAAAGAGGGAGTGAAGGAGAGTAGGGGAGGAAAAAGAGGCCAGGCGAAGCTCATAATGATAGCCAGTGCCTGATGCCTGTGACGTCTCCAAGCCCTCCACTGTGACAGGCCGACATGAAAAAACTCTTCAAGATCTGACAGATTCATTCTGAGCCTGAAGCTTCTTTTTGAGATGAGAGCGAGAGAGTTTGCCTGGGATGAATGAGATCTGCTCAATCTCCTTGCTGGGAAGCTGCGCTGGAAGCATGTGACGTACCTCCATGTGACGATCATCCCCTCCCATAGGAGATGCACCTGCATGCATTATTTGTTATTCTACAGTACACTTGCTTTATTTACAAACAGAATGGCCTGTACACTTAAAAAAAATGCTGAGTTAAAAACAACCATTTCTGGGTTATTTGGCAATCTAGCGCTGGGTAAATATTGGACGGAACACATGCTAGGTTACTTTGATTTATTTTATTGTTTTTATTTGTTTTTTGTTTGTCTGTCTGTCTGTCTGTCTGTCAGACAAGAACAGTTCATATACAATGTTTTTATTCAATGGCTAGTCAGTATTTTGTAATCATAAAATACTCAAAAACATTCAGTAAATGTCAATCTTATATTCATTTTTGAAAAGTTACATCAGAAATAGCTTCACCTTGTGCCATCTCGTCTGTCAGATGAGTTTAAGTTTGCGTCAAACGCAAAGTGCGACTATAGCTGCGACAATAGAGCAGTAGATCAGTAGCACTCCTGTTGTAATTAGTGGAGCGGATGGAAACATTGTTACACATGACAGACAATGATGTCACGTCGTATTTCAGCCCTGGTTGCACATTCGTTTGGTGAGAGTTGAAACTTCCAAGGTGGGGTGTAGACCCAGTGTAGGCTAGCTTCCAAGCAGTTGTTAGCTGCGACATACATTTAAAAAAAAAAAAAAAAAGGAAAAATGTGAGACTACAGACATTTTCTTATTTGTACAGTAATAATTTGATAGGAATACAATTTCGGTTACACTGACCCAGCGCTGGGTAGGTATGTGAGGGGGTTCATCATTTTTATTGACTGTGAAAATGACGCAGCAACTGAGTTACAGAAAAACTACCCAGCACCTGGGTAAAAAATATAAAAAATAACCCAACAAAATGACCCAACAGGATGAACCCAGCATTTGGGTTAAAAAAATAATAACCTAGCATTTTATAGTGTGTATCATTACTTGTTTTACATACACTACCTTTCGAAAGTTTGGGGTCAGAAATGTGTATATGTATATAGTAACTTTCTATTCATCAAAGAATCCTGAAAAAAATGTTTCAAGGTTTCCACAAAATAGGTAAATAAATATTAAACAGCATGTAATATAAATGTTTAAAATAAAATGTTTCTTGCAAATCGGCATATTTGAATGATTTCTGAAGGACACTGTAGACTGAAGTAATGGCTGCTAAAAATTCAGCTTTCCCATTACAGGAATAAATTACAATTAAGAATATATTAAAATGGAGCACAGTTATTTTAAACTGTAGTAATTTTTTCACAATATTACTGTTTTTGCTGTACTTTTCATTAAATGCAGTCTTGGTGAGCACAGAGCATAGAGAAAAAAATCGTTCTGACTCCAAACTTTGGAACGGCAGTGAACATTTTCATGTTATTTGTCAGATTAAAAGAGGGACGAAGGGTTGACAGTTGATGTCTAAATTGGTGTATTTGGAAGTAATCTCCATCAGACAGATCTCATTAATCACTGAGTCCTCAAATCCTCTCCAGATGAAGAGAAAAAGAGGAGTGAAGTGCAGTACATATGAAGACGAGCACTAGACTGTGATCAGCATAAGAGCAACGGATAACAAAGGACACTTGAGTAGCTCTGATGTTTTCACTTTGATGTTTTCCATTTGATATCAGCATCATCCCATGTAGATTGGTGTACACTTGTAGACTTGTGAGGGCCTGCCCCGAGTCTTTGTGACAGCTGTTATGAACTAGGGCTGCTTGATATTTGAAAGAACTGACATTGCGATATTTTATTTTTACACCAAGAATGATCACCAACACACAATAACATTCTGTTTATTATAACCCTGTGCTGCACTTTTGCAGCCGCTTTAAATTCTCCATCTCTTTAAAGGGGTCATGAACTGCCTTTTTTATTATTTTGTACTGTTCTCTGAGGTCCACTTATAATGTTATCAAGATTATCATTGGAACTCTCTTTGGAACGCTCTGTTTGAATGGATTGTAGACTCCGGAAGTAAACGGCCACTGCTATGATTGGCTAACAGTTGTGTATGTTTTGACAGCCTACATCCTTCATAGATGGGCACTGCTGTGAATTAAGTTCAAAAAGCATAAATACTCAGTAGCTTACATATCAAACTATCTGTAATAACAGACAAAGCAATAGTGACCACGTAATAAAAACAGTTAATCACACTTGTGTGATGCAACGTTACTGTCGGATCCAATATAGTCGGCACAGCATCGTCTTTTAGTTTCAATCTTTCTGAATTGTGCCTGTTTGTAAACGAAACTGTGGTGAAATGAAGTGAACGAAGGACCAAGTTCTTACGCAGTCTGGAACTTCATTTAAAAGAAAGTTCATCCACTCTTTCCAATGTTGGGATCAGAAGGAAGGCGATGCAAAGACTGTTTTTTCCCCACAACTTGACACAGCACAGCGTCTTGTTGTCTTCTGAGCATCTTTATCATTTGATTTCTGCATAGACCTGCGTTTGCCTCTCACGTTATTTACACTTCATGCATGAATCGGTGGGCGGGGCTAAACGGGCAGTGTTGTAGAAGCAGGTGTTGATGGCTGGGTTTAACCACACTATTACGTCATGAAGTGGCACATTCCACAACCTGCTGTTTTGGCAGGCTTCAATATAAGCTGTTTTTAGACTAACAAGAAAGTTTAGAGTTCTGAAACTTACAGGGCTGGCAACTAACAACTAAAGGACTTTTATAGTACAATGACTTCTTATATGTCAAAAGATTTTTGATTTCTCCGTTCATGACCCTTTTAAAGCAGGATGGACTGTCAGTGTTTTTAGTGTTTGTCAGCTGGAAAAAAATTGTTCTGAAAGTGAACCCAACAATATCGTTCCTCTGTATTGTCATAGTTTTGGTGAGAATGCCAGTATTCTCATAGAATTTGAATGATTATTTAAACTTTATAGTTATCATTATCGTTATTGTTCTTGGTGTGAACAGGTCTTTTAAAAGAATCAACTAGCCTTCACTTATGTTAAACAGCAGTTACTTAAACGGTCAACAGAATTTTGCATTGGAATACAAAGAAATGTTTTTATTATGGCAGTCAGAAAATATATTTTCTTACTTGACACGCTTGTTTATGTCTTGTTTATGGATCTGTCCCCTGCACAGCTGACTGTTTTCCACACACTTCAGCATTAGCCTTGACAGAATGTCTGCTCTTCACATCACAGGATGAACGGTGTGATGCTAGCGTTATACATCTCTGCTTGTCACATGACTGAGTGTGAATGTTCTGTGCTATTTTTTATGCCAAATGAAGACTCTGGATGTTTATGCTGCAGTGAGGTGGGCATGTGATGCAGTTTTAATCCAGTTTAGCCCCTGTGTGACGGCTTTGAAAAATCTAACAGATTGTGCACTTGTGTGAATGTGTGTTGGATTGTATTTGTGGAGTATGACTCATTTAAAACATCGCTGTATTAGCTGCAATTCTAAAATAGGAGAGAAATGTCATTGTCAATCTCTTAGTCTGTTTAATCCCCTCCATTTTTCTTGTGGAGGGAAAATATGATTATACCAACCTACAGATATTAAAGGAATAATTTTCTCGAAATGAAAATTCTGTCATCATTTACTCAATCTCATGTCATTCTGAACCCGTATGACTTTATTTCTTCAGTGGAATCACACAGGATTTGCTGTTCTTTTCCATAGAATGTGAAGTGAATTGAGGCAGTCAGGCTACAAAAATCACAAAAACATGTGCATTATATGCACTTCAACTGCATCTCTCATTCACTTTTGTGTATTAATGAGGTGTACAGATTACTTTTTATGATGCTTTTTGTCATTTTGGGACCTCGACAATAATAGTTCCCATGCATTATATAAAAAAGTTCTGCTTGGACATTCTGCAAAATTTCTACTTTTGTGTTTTTCTGCTGAAGAAGGTCATTTGTGTTTAAAATAAGAGTGAGTATTTTTTTAATGTAGATTTGTTTTGTGATTTTTGTTTTGTTACTGTCTTTCTGCAAGGGAAGAGCCACTTAAATTTCCCTACTACATAAAGCTAAAACAAGTCTCCCATTATGTTGTTTTAGTAATAACCTGATTAATTTTTCTTGGAATAGAGTGAATATGACAGAATACAGTTAATCTGAGATTATAATCCAGATGGTAGGGAGGACAGAGGGCTGTTCGCAGCAGTTCCAAATCCTTTATCAGTTAATTAAAGACCTGGAGCTTTTGACTGAGAAATTAGCCTGGATATTACAGTGTAGGTTTAACGAATTGAAGAGCAGAGGTGTGTGAGTATATATGCCAGATACACGCAGCTGGTATGTCTGTAAGCAATCACACAGCAGGCATCATTTAAGAGCAGGACACCAAACCACGTACACAGCTCACGCACATCTGAAAGCTGAGGGCAAACATTCCAGTGCTGTGTAAACCCCTGAATCGAGTGACGTCCTGATGCAGCTCTGCCCACGTCACTGATGCCGTGGAGTTGCATCAGCTGTCTCACTGGTCTAGCTGTGTTACGGGGGTGCAAGATTTTTTTGTCTGCCCCTCTTTTTTTCTTATCTTTCTTTCTGTCTCACTTCATCTCATTTTGTCTTTCAGTTCACTTTTGTAAATACGATTTTGTGGTATTTGGAGACAAAGAGATATTTCTCTCACATTTTTTGGATCATGTTAGGACTGTTTCACCCTAGAAAATCAAGCTGTCCCCAGGAGAGATGTACTGCTTGTGTTATTAGTATTAAACTTACAGTAGATGCACCACATACTTTTCTAATTGAAAGGTAAGCTGTAGAGATGATAAAAACAAAAATAATTTTTTTCTTTAAAGAAATTATACTTTTATTAAGGACTTATTAAATTGATCAAAATTGACAGTAAAGACATTTATAATGTTACAAAAGATTTATATTTCAAATAAAGAAGGGACACTACATCTAGAGACCAGAATATCATAGAGACTTGTGGGTAGGTTTTTTATTATAATTTTTTTTGCAACCACCTAGCAACCTACCAGAACACGCTAACAAACACCTAGAAACGACCTAGCAACCTCCGAGAACACTCTAGCAACCAGGGCCGGCCCAAGCCTTTATGGGGCCCTAAGCAGAATTATATTTGGGGGCCCCTCTGTGCTGCCAATAAGACTGATTATTGTCAGTGCTTGATTATTCACACACTTATAAATCTAACACACTCATTATCAATTTTATATGTTGTAGCTGTGTTGCTTACATTATACCAGTGTCTGCCTGGCATGTTTTTACCCTTCTACAATTTTTAATTGTAACAATAGCAAACCCACAGGAGTGGTCAGGTGCTAATTTGCACTTTAACATTCAAAGTCTTACAAAGTGGTTTTACTGAATGTGGTGTACTGAAAAATGTAGTGGATATTTTGAATAAAAAAGGAAAATCTAAATAAAAGTGATACATCTGTCATACAGCGCTATTGTGCCTGCATGATGCGTTGCTATGTAAATAATAAGATGAAATGTATAGTCTGTTTAATTAATATTGCGTTTTTATATAATTACCATTGTCCATTGACAATATATAAAAAAATCCTTTTTGTAAGAAAAATAACCATATTTAAAACTTTATAAACCGTAATCTCTAGCCTCCGCTAACTGTTGTACACGCGTTCATGAGATAGTCACGTTCCAGCGGATGACATAGAAGGTAGGCGTAGTGTAAGGTCCAGTGAGAATATGCTAGTCTCGTGAGAACCAAGATTTGTTTACAGGAGCAAAGGAGGCAAGTTTCCTTACTTTAGTAAAAGAAAACCAGTCTTCTCTTGGCTTATATTGAAATCCTCTGACTTTTTTCTTTACAAATCCTCATTTTGTATTTCTAATTGACCGGTGTTTTGGTGTTTTTTATAATGGATGGGCACAGTTTATTGGACTTCTATTGGACTATCGAATATCACCCATTCACTGCCATTATAAAGCTTGGAAGAGCCCAGACATTTTTAAATATAACTCCAATTGTAATCGTCTAAAGGAAGAAAGTCATATGCACCCAGGATGGCTTGAGAGTGAGTAAATTATGGGGTAATTTTTATTTTTTGGATGAACTATCCCTTTAATCACTTTCTTTCCACCTCTTGCTCTAATCCATTCGATTTCTTCCTCTTTTGCACTCAAGTTTTCGCTGCTGTTTAATCCCATGACAGAGAGGGATGAAACAGTTTTAATAATAGTAATTTATGGACACTTTAAATACATTCGTAGGCTGTTAATGAACATTGATGTGTCGTTGCAGCACTTCTAATAAGTGCTTTTCACAGACACAGAGCTAAATCAGCTCCTGACAACACCACATCATGCCACAACAAATGCAGCATTCATGCTTTTTTGCATGTGACTGCTTCATGTCATGCAGACATAATGAGTACAGATTAGCATGTCCCAGCCTCTTTTTGAGAATGTGGGACATTGTTACATCAGTAGGGAGGCGATATTATGACTCTTCGGAAGTGTGCGCCTGTTCTAGCGGGTTTAGTCTAGATGAGCAATTGAAAGCAGGCTGCGTTGAGTATTTAATCTGTGAATAAACTTCTCATTATTCAAGAAACTTGACCCAGTTGGCAATGCTGTTTCTTCCCCAGTGTGTTTAGTAGTTGCCAGACATCAGAGTAGAATGAAAACAAATTCTGTTCGTGTTTTTCAGACCCGGTTGAAAGTTGTCGCATGTTCCGGTGCAAAGTGAATGCAGTGGCTATTATGTGTCTGAATATGCGACAATGGGACCTGTTACGGTTTGCTCAATTGACTCCGCCCAAAGCCTTGAACTCCTCCGGCCAATCACGTGTAACCATATATTTGTTACGGTCAGGCCAGTGTCTGTCTGATTAGCGGAGTGCATGAAGGACAGGCTGGTTCTCCATTCAGCATCTTGGCACAGACATCTGCTCCCATCATAGGTCTGCTTCCTGGTTCAATGTTTTTTTCGAATTAGGGAGCCCAATGAATTACCTTTTCAGCCCTTCGAGTGCCCTGGCGAGTTTGAGCCGAGGAGGCCCCACTGGTATAATGACGCTTGGCACAATCACCCTTCTGTTCCTCCAACCCTGTTCCCAGGAAACCACACAGCATGCCCAATTGTGTACCGTGCTTAGCTGCCCAACCACATTGCTCTTGGCGTGACTGCACAGCAAACCGAGTAACGTGGCATCTCGACGGATTATCCAGAGTTTATCTTCTCAGAGTTCACACCGATTCATTTTCTGGTTGATTATTAATTCAAGTTTAGTAGTAGTGGGGAAAAGCGAGGGGGTAGAAGACAGAAAAGGAGCTAGACGGAGAGGGAACTTGAGGTTATGCCAGCCCAGAGTTTCAAACATGAAGAGAACATGGCTGTTATGTTAAGCCTCTCCTAATTAAAAGCAAAGGACTTGGAAGAAAGCAGTAAAAAAAATAAAAGCGAGACGAATGAACAAAGAGGGCCAGAACTAGTTCTAAGCTGGTCATAGCTGGTTCTGCTGGCTTCCTCAATGGGCACGCTGGTTTGGAGTGTAGGTTCCCTCCCCTCCTCTTTCCCCCTACTTCTGTTTATGCTTTGTAGCTAATGTGATATTAAGGCTTCGTCCTTTCAGACCAGGATTGGGAATACCAGGGGGCCAAATGGGAGCCTGGAGATCATGTCAGCTTGTGCTTTCAGGACTCAGCACTCCAACAGGTCCATCATAAGAAGCCACAGGGAGTCATGCAATGAAGGCAGGAAGAGACCACAAAAACAGCTATAGAGACATCATGAGCCATATAGTGAAAGGAGGAAAGCGAGAACAACACCTCTCAGTTGAGTCAAGAAAGTGACGACTTATTCAGTTGGACGGTATCGGAGCAAAAGGTTACAGGCTGTTTTGCAACGTTAATTTGGCAGTGGCAGAGGTTTGATGGAGCTGTTTTGTCATGCAAGAAGGAAGAAACACATGAGAGAAATACTGAGAGCCAAAGTCTTCTGTCTGTCTCTAAGACCTGTAAAGGAAAGTAATTTTTTAAAATTTATTTAAAACTTTCAGGCCATCATTCAAAGTTTGTCTTGATGAACCTTCTTTTTTCTGTTGTTAAAAATGATACTTATTGCAGTTATATGAATTTTTTTGTTCATTGTAACACAGTGTCTACACCAGACACAAGGAATCAAAGCGATCATTGCAAATCCATTGTCCTACGCGTCACAAGTAATGAAGGTGCTTTGTATTTTGTTGTGTCACACTGCTAGCATTCGGTGTAGATGTAAGTCTCCTTCCTTTTAGTCAAATTTGAATTACAGTTCTGTTTCAAATTAATTTCAAATTAGAAAAATTCTAAGAAAACTGTTTTAATTCTAAGAAAAATTATAGAAAAATTATATTCTCCAAGAGTAGTTCACATGAAAACTAACCATAGAGAAAATGCAGATCACATTAATGCATGCTATATCACCTCTTGTGGCAACGTTGAGAATCAGTGTTTCCCATACATTTATTTATTTGTGGCGGCCCGTCACAATATCAAAACTGACTGCCACAAATAGATTTTCCAAAAGGCTTTGACTTCGTTGAATAAACTGAGCACTGCTTTTCACTGCATTTCAAAATCGAAATACGGTGTGGGTGTTTTTATATCACTGTATTTCTGAAGGAATCCGACTGTCTTCAGAAAATTTTGGATGCCATTTTTGTTTCATCTTGCATGTAATGGCTGACAAAGCAGCGTTTGTGAGCGAAGGGCTGCTTTGTGTACAGCCGCTACTGGAGATGGTCCTCACTGCAGAACACAGGATCCAGGGGGCGTTGTTGGGTCCAGATCAAACTCCTCCCACCTTACATATACCAAAACCTACCCATCTCCACCCCCTGATCCCTGAACTCACCCATCTCCACCCCTAAACCTACCAATCTCCACCCCCTAGATGTGGATCCAACCCCGCCCCCTGGATCTTGTGTTCTGCAGTGAGGGGCTACTGTGTTACTGGGGAAACCTCTATATCTACCGCTCTACAAGCGCCTCCTGCTGGTAGAGAATGAGTTTGCATATATGCCGCCACAAATAGAGTGTAAAGTCTGTGGGAAACACTGGAGAATGCAACTCGTGCTTGAGCTTAAAGTCAGTGTGACATCAGAATTAACAAATATTATTTTAAAATGGAATATTGCAGTGTTTATTATAAATAATTAATCCCTGGCATCATTCGTTTTTAAAAAATCAAACGCCCCTGTAACCCTATGATCTAATCTATTCACAAAATCAAGTGCTGCCCCCCCATTTTTTCTCGTTTGACAAGCCGTTTCACTAGAATATACGTCATAATATTGAAGAAAATATGCAAATTCCACTTCATGCAGACTGTCGTCTTCTGACAAATTTCAGAAAGCTTCTTTCAAGGCCTTACATAATACATACCTTCACTGCTCCATTTTACACAGAGAAACACACCATGTCTCCTTTAAACAAGCTGGGATTAATATGTACTGGTTTTTGCATGCTTTTCTTATAGGGAAACAAGGGACCGACACAAAGTTTCTCTATACACCTTCCTCTCACACACACGCACACTTGAAGACCGAGAATAATCGCTCTGAAAGCATGGAGCCCGCCGAGATGAACACTATCCCCAATGGAAAGGGGCACGAAGCTGGGGAGGAGACAACTGCAATAAAAAGCCAGTCAGAAGATGCAGCTCGGTAAGTATTCGCTCAAGGGTGCTATATAATGTCTGTCTGGTTAAGGATGGTTTATTGTCAGTCATCCAATGTGTGGAGATTTAGTAATACAGTTTCAGTTGGTATAAGCTTTATCATTCAATCCATCATTCAGTCTATCGTAGGGGCGCCTTAAGCTTTTGTTAGAGCATATGTACAGTCTGTGTGAACATTAGTGTGTGTTTTTGCAGTATCTTCCAGCTAGCATTAAAGCTTCCAGTCATATCATCTTAATAAGGTGAAGCCTGTCTGTCATCACAGTCCTAAATGTCACCGAACAGCACAGTTCAGTCATCACTGGGCACATTCAGTAGCACTGATGTTATGCTCTCATAACTGTGTTCACAGCTCCAATGTGTCTGTGATTGTGTAGATGTTTTTGTGCAAATGAATGCTTATGGGTGTTTCTTCAACTACAGGAACTTTTTATGTGGCAACAATAGATTTTTAGTCTAACTTTGTTCTTTAGGTTATATTTGTTCTTTAGGTCACATAAAAATACAAATGCCTATAATATAATGATTTGATTGTTTTACCCTTTTCTCAGACCCAGGCAATCAATGTTTTAATATGAAAATAACCACAAAATTGTTATTAACTGTTTAAAACTGATGATCTACACATTGAGTGACATACATTTTCAACTTCTATTTTGTGAAAATTATATATTTAATTAAGATAAAATACATAGAATGCTGGCTATGAATTTAGCCTTAACAAGACAAAGGCAATTTCATTTAAAATGTTGCAAAATGCATAATGTTTTGCTTTAGAAAAAAATAACTGAATGCTACTCTGAGGCATGTTGCTAGTAGGAAAAAAACATATTAGTGAGAATGCAAAAAGTTTCCTTTAAAGTAATTATTTTTTTTCTCTGCAAGATTTAAAAGTGGCTTTAGTTGAAGAAACACCTGTATGTTCTTTTATATGCAAAACAAAATCACCCTGCATGTAGAAGAACCACTCGCCTTCACATAAGCAAATCAAATGTTTCTCAACTAGACATCACTTTCTCCTGATTGTGGCCACATGCCTTCAGTAGTGTTTATCTAAGGGTGTGTTATATGTCTCTTGTGCTTTCGTGGATGCGGCTCCTACACTGCTCTGTAGGGAACTTGTACCAAATAGCACTGAAAATGCCAGGTATGTTATACACAGAGCGGAATCATTTGCAAACAATACAGTTTTTTTTCTGCAGCTGCACATCATGCACCTGTAAATAAAGCACCCACACTAAATCAGTGTTTTGGTGATGTTAGCCCTTTAGTAAGTTTCCTTTGACAGTGCTTTGCCAGGCAATCTCTCATGGGTGTTATGTGCGTCTTTATTACTGACAGAACTCCAGGTAATGCAGAGGCAAACCTGGCAGAAAGCTCGGAGTTCCTGTCCAATGCAGATGACAAGAAAACTCCTCGCTTCACGGATGTAAGTTGAGCTTTTGGTAAGATTTCATGTATGGAATTTTGTGAACATGTGCCAGACAAGATCATATTTTTCAAATGTGAATGTGTGGACTAACTGCTCTGTTGTTCTTTTTAGTTTGAGGGAAAGACTTCTTTTGGGATGTCCGTCTTCAACTTGGGAAACGCCATCATGGGAAGTGGAATTTTGGGATTAGCGTATGCAATGGCCAACACGGGCATTGTCCTCTTTATGTAAGTTACAGATTTAGGTTAAACTCTATACATTCAGTTTGTAAGGGAAATGCCTTTATGGAGAATAGATAGTTCACTTTGAGCTAGAATTAATCAATTCATTGTGCGTTTGATACCATCATAAACCACTTTGTGGGGAAACATTAGAGCTAGGGATGTGTGATTTGGGGGAAAATATCAAATTGCAATTTTTTTGACAGATATTGCGATTGCGATTTGATTTGCGATTTTAAATTTGCAAAGTCAAGCTTCAGCTCAATATTGTCAATAATGTGCAGCACAGTATGGGTATCATTACCCTGCTGAAAAAAACAATAGAAGCCATCACAGAAATTCTTATAGTTTCCATTAAACTAGGGCTGGGTATCGATTCAGATGTCTCGATTCGATTCTCGATTTTTTGATGACATTCAGTGAATATAGTTTTAATACAAATGCTATTGATATTTCTAAAAAATGAACAGTAAACATCAGTTTACAAATGGTGAATTAATAAAAAGAAATTAAGCCACATGCCTGTATTTTAAACCTATACTTTTTTTGTATGGGTCCTTTTTTAAACAATAATAGGGCCCTATAAAATGTTCTTAATTTTTCTGGTAATCAGATGAAGGCATAAAACATTAATTTAACTTATCCTAATCAAATGAAAATTAAACCCTTTTATTTTTTGGCAAACAAAGTGCTGCACAACAGAGGTTTACTGTTAAAATTAAAAAGAAAACAGATGTGATTATTCCTTTAAAAATAAAGATTTATTAATATTTATAAGCAGTAGTATCATTGATTCTTAAGACTGCTAAATAGTAATATATTCTGACAGTTTCTTAACGTTAAACTAAACTTTTATTTTGACGGGTTGGCGTGAAGAACTTGCAGCTGCTGTGTATGTGATATGACGGTAGATTTCTCAAATGAAACGGTAAAATGCTAATGAAGTGACTCTCAGAGCAGCTGGAGATGACATTCGTGTTCATATCATCATATAGTGAGATGACAGAAGCTGAAAACACCGCAAGCGTCAGCCGCGCTTTAGTCTGTGTGTAGTAAACAAAACAGTGCGCCGCACCATCCGCCATTCATTCATTGCGAAAATACTAACAAAAACATCTAAGAATGTATCTTTTATGCTCCAGTACTGAAAACAGAACCGATAAGGGAGCTTTTGATATGCGCTGTGACAGAACTCTTGCAAATTACCTTTTTTGTTCATTGTCTGTCATTTCGAAGCTTAAATTGCATACGTTTTTCTTTAGTTTTAATTTGCCTAACTATCGATCTTACCCAGTAGACGCCATAATCCCACTCTGTCTCTCTCCTGTCCCGCTTTCTGTTTTTATTATTATTTTTTTTGTAATGGTGGGTGTTTGCGCAGTTGGCTAGAGCAGTGCTGATTGGGGAGAACGGAGGTGCGCTCACTCTTGCCCAGGGCAAGTAAGACTGCAACTCAAGGATGGCAGCATGCATATGCTCTGGAACAGAGTAATATCGCGTCCATATCGCAGGCTTTGCGATTAGCAAATCGCACCGTCTTAAATCGCGGTTTCGATTCGATTTCGATTAATCGTACAGCCCTAATTAGAGCCAGAATTGATCATGTTTTTTACTGCAGATCTGATATTTTATTGAGAATTAAAGCCATTGTTGTTCTTGCTGAATATGTATCCTAATGAGTTTATTGTAGTGTGTATTAATAAGCTAATTCAATTGTCATCATGCTGTTATTTTATTATATTAATATGTCATCATGCAGTATAATTGATTATATTAATGAATCCAATTGTGAAGTACTTACTTTATCTTGCACAACAATTCTGGTCCCTATATTTGACTCAATGTACACTACCATTCTAAAATTTGTGGTCAGTAAGACATTTTTTTGAAAGAAAGAAAGAAAGAAAGAAGTACTTTTTTCAATTAAAATTTATCACAATGTCACAGCTTCCCTACAGTTTGTTAGTTGTCATGATCTATGTCAATTCCCATTCTGTGAACTGGAGTTCCCGCTGTATTAATCCTCTAGTAAAGCAGCTTTTATTAGAAAAGTCAGATTGCTAGAGAGATTTGTTTCCTGACTGACCTTCGCTGAGCGGGCTGTACCAGGACACTCACTTTGCACGGGAGCTCTGCATTCACACCAGACGCACTGTATTAGTTTCGTTAACAAAGAGTATGTCATCTACTGTAGGTATGATCTAAAGGTCTGTGCTACTTAACATGGGCTCTCTGCTGTGATCTTGAAGATTAGGTTGTACATGCTTTATGAAAACCAGTCAGGCCTTTTAATCTGGGTTGAGCAATGTACAGAGGATTTTTTTATTTTCCTTTCTGAGAGGGCTTTGGATTTGAGCTGTTTGGTGTGACTGGGGTTCTGCGATGTTTGGCACACTTGAACTCTCCATACTCCCGATTCTTTACGTGTGGTACCTGTCTGATATGAGAACAGTGTTTCTCCAGTGCTGATTGTGGCTTCGGGCTACTCATAAATCAGTCCCAGACTCAATTTAATAATGCAGCTAATGTTCCTTTCAATAGCAGTGCGGCTCTTGGGAATGAATTCTTAAGGTTTATGGGAGTTTCTTAGACCTTGCTATGAGGATATCATTGTGGAGTCTCAGGATATGATGTACTGTATGCTAGTATAATAACATTTATTTGTATTCTTCTATATGCTTTATGGCTTATGATGAGCATGTTGTAATGTATATGCTATCATAAATTTTATGCTGATTTTTGTTGTATATGGTGTAATGTATATAGATGAAGATAGAGGACAGATTCTGAAATGTTGATGTTGGGTTTCGCCCGTGTGAGCTGTGGGTTGACTTCAGGCTCGATTTTGTTGTGTCACTTTGAATCTGGGCAGCGGTTCTCTAGAGACGAGAGTGAATCCACGACTCCTGGAAATACACAACATCACAAACAAGGATAACTTATCTATCTAGCATCACAAAACAGCGTGTGGCATTCCTCTCTTTTCTTACAAGAGTGACAGCAAACAGAGGCTCCTGCTCTCAGATTTCTCCTGAGAAAAAGACCCTAGTAAACTCACATTTGTCTCCTGTGGAGTTTCGGAATAGATTTCAACAAACTGTCATTATCATATATATTTATATGTGTATTTGCTTCTATTTTTTAAAGAAATTTAAGGAGAAGCATCTGGGACAATTTTATTACCTAAATTATCTGGGGGCTCTATTGGTTGTCTTTGAAAGAGCAGCTCTTTGTGGAAGATTATGACAAACCGAAAAATGTCTTGCTTTTGCCTTGAAATTCGGCTTCCTGTGGCTTACTGGGACATGTTATTGCTCAAGGACATGAATTTATTTCATGTTCCTGGAATAAAAAGACATGTTTATGAGACAAGTCTCAAAACAGTGGGAGCAAGAATTGTGTCATACAAAGTAGATACTTAGAAAATCTGATATGATGATTTGCTGTAGCACCACGCTCAATTAATTTTTCATGTATTTTTCTCCATTAAAATAATCTTTTATAGCATCCGTGACAGAGTACTGCTGGAGTCTCAATTAACATTGTGCTTGAGTCATCCACTTCTTCCATTTGCTTAAGATGTGTTTATCCATTAATTTAAGAACTGATGAAGCCACTTGGATAAACGGCCTTCAGTAAATGGAGAAACACATCCAGACACTCCTGAATGAATTGTGTGTGATACAAAATTAATTGTAATTTTAACAAGGCATTCTAGCACCATAGCATTCAAGACTGGTCTTGATCTCAGATTTAACGCTCTTGGAAATAAATAATAATATGGCAAATGATTTGAGTGAAATTTTGAGTATTAATACATTTCACTCCGTGTTGAAATGAATCAACAGATAAAATTATCTAATTAAAAGTTTTGTATATTGTCATCATACGTATCTATACCTTTCAAAAGTATGGGGCCATTAAGATTATTTTTTGAAAGAAATTAATTAATATTTTTATTCAGCAAGGAAACTGATCAAAAGTGACAATAAAGACTTTAATAATTACAAAAGATTTTATTTTAAATAAATCTTGTTCTTTTCTATTCATCCAAGACATTTAAAGACTCAGGTTAGTAGAGTGTTCCAATTCAGTCACTTGTGAGATTTCATTTTAGTTAGGAAGCTTTCGAAGGCATCTACTAGCTTTTGGAACAGATATAACTCCTAAATTAAGACCTTTTTTCTTTGTCTTTTGGAGCTTGGATGATATCAAATTTCTCATCACAATCAGCTGATGTTTGGATACTGAACTGATCGCATAGTGCCTTCATTCAAGCCACCTGCATCCACTAACACACTGCAGCTGGTGAACAAATCGCATGTTCTGTCTCCGATTTTTCAAAGCTTTTTATTCTCATAATGCTGCCTCCTCAAGCGTAATTTGTTATTAAGTGCAAGTGATTAGCTGTACTAGTTGTGCTCCACTTATTTAAATATTTGTGGAATGTTAGTCAAGGCTGGGAGTTTTTTGTTTTTGATGTTGATTATTATCCATTTCGGAGCTTGTGTAAGTCAGGGCACCGCCGTTTCCAGCAGAACTGCACTCGTTGACTTCTCCTGCAGTTCAGCCACGTCATTTGGAAAAAAAGAAGGAAAAGGGAAAACGTGAGAAAGTGCGGAGTTGAAACTGAGTGCTTGGCAGAGAAGGCCTGGTCAGTAAAGATGCCCAGACATTCTGGACCTAGGAAAAGGGACTAAACAGGACATTTGCATGGAGGAAAAAGAGTCAGTAGACCGTATTTCGGGTTCCCAGCTTGAGATGTTCGTCCAGATGTTGGCAGCTGGAGGGTGCCATTGCACTTATGGGCTATCTGTGACTAGCCTGTGATTACGGTGTCTAGTATTTTTCCACCTTACTGAGACTATAACCTTGTTTCAGCTCTTAGAGTTAGACCTGTAAATATATTTTTAATTCTATATTCTATATATTAATATAAACATAGCATATTTATAAATGATAGATATACAGTGACATACATTTTTTTATTCTAAATTATTCAATTATACTGTAAATACAAGAAATCAAATATCTGACATGTCATAGAAAATAAAAATAAGTAATCATAGAAAATAATTGATATACATTTAATTTATGTAATTTATATTTTTATGTATAGAATTTATATACAATAATTATAACTATAATTATAAACCGTTTCAATGCACTTGACAAAATAACAGAATTAGATACATGTCAAACGTTTAGGTTTTATTGACAAAAAAAAGTATTAAAAATGTATCATTTAACTTTAAATCTGCAAAGAATTTCGAGTACAAAAAGTGGAAATCAGGATTAGACCTAAAATAGTCTTCAGAATCATTCATACATGTGAAAATCAGCTGAGAATTCAACAAATAGTTGTAACCTGGCTCAGAGGAAAACCAGAATCATATCTGTGGCAGCTTTTCTGGTAATTAAGTGACAATACAAGGTTTTTATTACCTTACAAATGGTTTTCAATAGCAAAAATGTTACAAAATGCACATTTTGAGAAAGTGTTGGACTTATCAGAAAATATAATGTAGGGCAGTGTAATAATATTCTATGACTGACATAAATTCCTTTTTATAATAGCTTTTTTTCATAATTGGCATAAATATATTTCATTTCTTGTTTTTATCCTAGAATATTACTTTATGTCTTGAGTGGCATTGTCCCATGTGTGCTTTTGAGCCCTTTCAGTTCTGTGCTTTTGAACCAAAGGCTGTTTTACAGCACTCTGTAAATATAACACATTGACATTTGGTTCCAGTTGCAGTTATTTTGTCTTTTCTGTCTTGCAGAATTCTCCTCACTGTTATTGCTGGTCTGTCTTCATACTCCATTCACCTGCTGCTAAAATCTTCAGGCGTTGTGGGTGAGTATTTCATCACACTGACCCAGTACCAGTTTAAAGCTCTCCTCTGTAGTTAAGACTATAATTTGGATATGAAAACTGTTCCTGAACCTTTACCCTGCTAAAATGAAAAGCTGATTTAGATGGAGGTGTTAACTGATGTGACATTGCTCTCGTTGTTGGCTCAGTGACCATCTGCCTCACTCCTCTGTGAGAGATTTTAATTGGCCAGAATATTTCTGGTGTGCATTAGGCTAAAAATAGCAGAGCGTCTGCTGTGCTTGATCAATTGTGCCTGTCATTGTCAGTGCTATATCAACTATAAGCCCATGGTTACATTTTTTCCCCAAACCCACATTTACCACATGGTTACCTTGAAAAACAAACAAACCTTACATATACCATGATATCCGTGATAGTCGTTTTAATAATGAATACATTTGAATGCTATAAAAACTGAATCTGATTTAATTAGTAAGACTATATTACTTGGAAGAAGACATGTTTGTGATATAATTATTATTATCATCACATACAGTTTTAAATGTATCGTAATTATTCAGAGGAAGAAAAATATTTTGGGGAGGGGGATTAGTTGTATATTAATAGCAAATGGGCAATGTATGGATTTCACGTCTCTTTTTTTCTTTGTTGTCAGGCATTAGAGCTTATGAACAACTGGGCTTCCGAGCCTTCGGCACACCAGGCAAGATGGCTGCCGGCATTGCAATCACCCTGCAGAATATTGGAGGTGAGCCTCTTGCAAACGTCACAATGTATTGCTTTGCGACCCATCAAGGGCACAGCACACATGTACACCTCTGCAGAGAGAGTGACTGGCCTTAGATAGCAGTCTCATTCATTCATTTACGCTCTAGGCCATCACTCTGTTATTTTTTATTTCTTCATTATCATAGTAACCGTTCCTCTGTTTCCTCAGTGTTGTAGACAGGCTGCAGTCCATTTCAACACAAATAATTATTAATGTTGCAGTCCATCTGCTGATTATTATTACGAATATAAATGATTTCATTTCAAAATTGTTGAATATTTCTATAGGCTATTCCAAGATTTCTGATAATCAGTTAATCACTGATGTAATGTAATAAATATAAAGTAATTAAATGTATCTCAATCTCTGGCTTATTGTATAACATTATTTTATAATATTTAAGATGTATAAGAGCTTTGTCATTTGATCCGGGATTAAATCTACAGTGATTGGAAAAAGACCCTGAGCTGATTGGCATTTGGTGCATGTTTATAAAAACTAAATATAGAACTAAGAAAAGTTAATAAAGATATGATTAAAATAATAATAATATATTTATATATATATATAGAACTAATTCTCTTCTTTATTGTGACATTTATAACCACAATCCCCTGGAGTGGACGAATACATCCTGGATTAGGTTGTTTACCGTATATGTGCGTGTGCGTGTCTGTGTGTGTGTGTGTGTGTATGCATCTCACAGCCATTCTCTCTCTCTCTCTCATAGCCATGTCCAGCTACTTGTACATAGTAAAGTATGAGTTTCCACTGGTTATCCAGGCTTTTCTCAAGGTGGATAATCCATCAGGGTGAGTACACGTTTGTGTGTGTTTAAAGTTGTGTTTTAGTTCCCAGAAAGCAACACAAATGCATCACCTTTTTTTTCCACTGTTTATTGGCCACATCAAGACTTTCTATTACTATGTGACCAGTTTCAAGCATGTTAGGGTCGATACCCTAACATGCTTGAAACACAGAAAGACTTACTAGAAAGATAAATAAAACATGAGATATTTTTAATGTATGCAATTGTTTCTACTAGATAACAGTGACATTAAATGGAAACCAAATGTCTGCAGTTTCAAATGTTTCTTTTGAGAAAAAGACTAATGTTGCACAAGTCTCATCTAAAGTTTCAGGAGAGGTCTTAAACAAGGTCTCAACAATGTCTCAAACTGTGGTTATGTGATTAAAAGTCTTCAAATGTTTTTGAATGAAGTCTCTTTTGCTCACCGTGGCTGCATTTATTTGATCAAAAAAATACAGTAAAATCTGTAATATTGTGAAATAATTAAAAATTGTACAATTTTAAATTGTAATATTGTGAAATAATTTAATATTTTACAATTCAAAAGATCTGTTTTCTATTTGAATGGATTTTAAAATGCAATTTATTCCTTTGATGGCAAAGCTGAATTTTCAGTAGCCATTACTCCAGCCTTCAGTGTCATATGTTATATGATTTCTAAAACATAATTTGACACTAAAGACTGGAGTAATGGCTGCTGAAAATTCAGCTTTGCAATCACAGAAATAAATGACATTATAAAATATATATAAAAAAACAGAAACATTAAAAAAAAAAAAATTATTCCAAACTTTTTACTGGTAGCTTATATGAAACATAACTAACAGCTCCATGACAGCAATAAAAATGTCCTTTGGGGAGAAAAAAAAGTAAGAGAAAGAGAGACAGAATGCAGTGTGTGGGCATGTCTGCACTGAAAAAGGGAAAAAGGTTGTTTGATTAGTCAAGTCTGGAAAAGCATCTCTTTCAATGGCATATCTTTTTCTTTTTGTCACATACCAGCCTTTCATTGTGGGCAAGAGGGTTTTAACGTTAGCAACCACATCAGTTTGGCCCCTGGTAACGATTACTGCCAATTTGTGTATGTGTGTGAGCTGTGCAGTTTCTCTCTGATCAATAGGTCCCTGAAGATTTCTGAGTCACATAGTAAAATCCTCCAGCACAACTGTGTGAAAGTGTGTGTGTGTTAGAGTAGAACTATGATAGATGGACTAGATTTGATGAGAACAGGTTTGTATGCATGTGAAGGTCAGATCTCTCCTAACTATAATACTCGGTTGCCCAGCCAAGGAAATGTGTGTGTATATGTGTGTGTGTGTGACAGTCCGTGACGCAAGCCGACTGCAGATGCGATGACTGGAGCTCGGCTTGACAGAAGGCCTGTGCACACACTCTGGAGGACACCTCAAAAACTCCAGAGAAACGACCTTTGGCTGCCTCATTTGAATTCCTCACCTCTCCAGGCTAGCGAGGAAGATCATGAAGCAGTAAACATTGACTATTCATTTCAGTTTTAGCAGGCAGTGCCCATGAATCTAGATGTGTAACAGTTTGTGTAAATGAACACCAGTAGGAAAGTTTTCTAAAAGGACCTTATAGTCATTGTAGACATTATATTTAATTTGACACAAATATAAACAAGGGTGAAGGATAAACAGTCCGTTCAGTAAATTGTACTTATGTGTATATTCATGTCAGTCAGGAAGACAAATATGTAACAAACTTTGATTATATGCACAACCATTCAAAAGTTTGGGGTCGGTAAGATTTTTTAAACGTTTTTGAAAGAAGTCTCTTACACTCATCGAGGCTGAATTGATTTGATCAAAAATACACTAAAAGCCTTAAAGGGGTCATATGCTGCGATTTCAAGTTTTCCTTTCTCTTTGGAGTGTTACAAGCTCTTGGTGCATAAAGAAGATCTGTAAAGTTGCAAAGACTAAAGTATCAAATCCAAAGAGATATTCTTTATAAAAGTTAAGAGTCAACCAGGCCGGCTGCGCGGTTTCTCAAGCCCGCTCGCCTCCGCTCACTCAAGCTCGCCCACCGCCGCTCACTCAAGCCGGCCTCCGCTCACTCTAGGCCTCCGGCCTCTGCTCACTCTAGCCCGCCGTGTGTTTCGATGTGAAAGCGAAACTACTTTGTTTGGCCTTCCAAAAGAGGACACGACTAGAAATCAGTGGTTAAGTTGTATTTATAACACTGTTCCAGAACAGTTTGTGTCCAGCGGATTTTATGGAGGACTGTTTCCTGATCCTGGTAGAGTAGACTACAATGCCGGCTGTTCTGACTCACAGACTGTAAGTACGTTTTTTATATATTTAAAGAATTTGCCACTGACGATTCAAACGCGAGTTTTGAGCAGTGTAGAGTAGCACTTGTTGTTTTTAATTTCTCCGATCACAAATGCAGACATGGTTTTATGTTTACGCGGCAAAACACAGTATAAGTCATTATAATCCGTAATTATGTCCCCACTGGATGAAAACAAATGCCTCGTTTATATATATATACATATATATATATATATATATATAGAAATATAAAGAATGTGAAATAAGGCAACATCTGTTTTTCCGTTACTTTAACACATCAAAATAATTTAATTCATCTCAACTTCATTTTTGCAAGTTGTATGAGATGAAGTTGAAATGACTCATTTAACAACTAAAGTTTAAATTTTTAAGTTGAAGTGCAGTGGAAATTTTTTACAGTCTAGATATATTTATTAGCTTTTGGAATTTGGTTTTGATATGCGAATGACGGCAATGCAAATAAAAGACAGAAAGCTGTTGTGTGTGTGAGAAAGTGGTTATTTTCTTCTTTTCCTGTCTTGCTATTTGGCAATACCACAATTTGTGCACTGTATTTTAAGTCACTTTGGTAAGGAAGTTGGTTAAAAGTGGGCATGTACAGTAAATGTGCCCATTTTGCACCCAGACATGTCCTCATCCAGACTAGACGTGAAGGGGTGGGTGGGGTGCAGAACTGTTGAGAGGAAGTGTGTTCAGGCAAGTGTTGGCATGCCTTTCAACGACTGACTCACTCTACTGCCCATGTAAAAAAAACCTGTGGCAGAAAATGAACATCACATGCATACGGATCCTGAGCCAACCAGTAGAGAGTCAAGCACCATCTCCTCCAGTTTAGCTTGACCTCCCGAAATAACTTTGTTTTAGCTCTGCTGACCATGTACCTGGCATCTTTCACCTCAATGAGATCATACCTTATCTCCACTTAATAAAATCCACACTTCACTGAACATCTTTGGCTTGATGGAGTCACTCCATTGTCTCATATCAAGCTGAATTTCCGGGCAGGGTATGAGCCGTCCCTAATAAGTCTCTCAGTCTTTGTTGTTCAGAGCTTCTTTGAGAGATGCCATGTATTTGGTCTTAATGGGGGGCAGAATAACAAGATTAGCAGCTTTAGGACGAGTTAGAGAGGGAGAGGATTTCCTCTAAATTGGCCTGTGTTTGAGCACAAGGGTTTGGGTCTAAATAGTTGCTCAGTCACACATCCCAAAACATTTAAAAGGAAGGGCACTGATCACTCCCTCAAAATAATCACCAGCTCCATGTCCTGGTGTTGTTTAGTAATGTGATTGATGAATTGCACTGTAAGCCATTTAAAGAACATACTGTAGTAAGCAGTAATTTATTATTATGAAAATGTAATGCATTAGTGTTAATTAATTAGAGAACCGCTGCTCCATATTCAAATGCACAAGGGAAATGTTAAATAGGTCAATATTTTTTAAAAGCCACTTGAAACCATACAGTGGTTTCATTACAATTAATGGGTGTTTATTGGCCTGAAACCCCTTAAGCATGGTAAAATCACTGTAACATACAACATTGATTGTTTTTATAAAACAGCAGCAAGAGCGATATGAAACAAATTTGAAACATAATGTTCAGTGAATAAATGCATGAGTATTAATAATCACAATAAACTGTTCTTCCATAATAAGCTAGTAAAACAATGAAAAATGTAAAACAATGCATAGTTTTATGTAACAATGTAACAATCAGTGTTATTTGTGTATTTTTATATGATATAGTATTTATTAATATTTTGAATGAGCTTTTATTTTAATATTTTTCAGTTTTAATGTAAAATTTTAGTTGAAGTTTTAGTAATTTTTTTGTGTTGTAATTTTTATTAGTTTTCTTAATTTTTCTATTTAGCTTTATTTTTATTGAAGTTTTAGGTTTAGTCATTTTAGTACTTAAACTTATTTTAGTTGTCAAGGAAGCATTTTTAATATTACGTTTTTAAGTTACATTTTTTTCACCTAATATTTATATTTTATTTTATTTCAATAATTTTTTTTTTATAGTTTAGTTTACAATAACAACACTGGTAAGAATAATATATGACCATCATTTTTATCTAACATAAACTTACAAATGGAAAGGCTCTGTGGCTCACACCTTCTAATAGTGGAAAAATTACTTAAATGTATTGTTGTAACATTCCATTGTCTAAGAAACCAGTTGTTTTGAACCATTTATAATTCTGTTTTGTGTCTGTCTTTCTTCTGTGATTTATTTGGCAGGGAGTGGTATTTAAATGGCAATTACCTGGTCGTCATTGTATCATGCAGTGTCATCTTGCCACTGGCTTTAATGAAGCAGCTCGGTAAGTCATCTCAAACTTATGACTCTTATGTCTAATTACACATACCCCTTGTTCTGCTCACAACTTCCTGTCTGCTCATCTGCATAATGTAAAATGGTAGCATTCATGTTTTATTGAATTGTGAGAGTATTGCCCAGATCAGACTGCTTACAGAGGTGTTGTGGGTAATTGTCACCTATTCATAACACTGTGTTTCAGGGTACCTGGGCTACACCAGCGGTTTCTCTCTCAGTTGTATGGTCTTCTTCCTTATTGCGGTATGTTTGTTGCTCTTGTTAAAGGAATAGTTCACCTGAAAATGAATTCTTCATCTGTATATCCTCATGTCCTCTCTCTATGACTTTCTTGCCTTTTTCATGCACAGTCCATTGACAGGTGGTTTGGACTTCTTTTATGTAACTGTCAATGTTGTGTCTAAATGTAACTTACTCTATTAATTGTTGTATAATAGTCTAAACAAAATCACTCACGATTGTGCAATATTGCTGAAATACATATTGTTTTGTGTTCCACCAAAGATGTCATACAGATTTGAAACAACATGAGCAAGTAAATGATGACATGTCATTTTCGGGTGAATTATCCCTTTAACTATGTTTCATTCATTTGCCACGTGCTGCTTAGTATTGCAATCACGAAGCAGAATTCTGCTATTTTGAAATTTCTCTGTGAATACTGTGCTGAGAGCGTGAACATTAATATTGAATCTTGGTACAGTTCCAATTAGCAGTTTATAAATCTTATAGTAAGCTGGGTGATTTAAGGATGTGCTCCTGTTTTCCACCAGCAGGACCAGCGAGTGATGTTGTGTGAGAGTGTCTTGTATTTTTAGAGTGGGGTTGTGTTTGGTGTACCTCACTGACCTAGTTTTGGAGGGGAGCTTTAATCTTTGCGCACGGCTCTCACTCTTTCTGTCCTCACACTAGTGTGTGTGTGTGTGTGTGTGTGTGGCATTGGCTGGGCCACATCTGCAAGCTGGATTTATGAAACTGTCCAGTCTTTACAACATGGTCCTGTCTGAATATGATAACATTGCCTCTTTCTTCTTCTCTTGATTCACCATCCCTGCTGTGATTCAGATAAGCACCAAATGAAAAGACGCAATGGCGACAGAGCCACCCCAGCTCTCATCTGACTGGTCATGTGACACTGATAAATGACATTATAAAGCAGTGATGTGTACCTTTTAGTATTAAAGGTCTCATATCATGAGAAACCATGCTTATATATCTATATATATCTATATCTATCTATATATATATATATATATAAATATAAACTGTATAATGTATGAACATGATGTAATTCATAACTCAAAAATACCTTATAAAGCAGTGATGTGTACCTTTTAGTATTAAAGGTCTCATATCATGAGAAACCATGCTTATATATCTATATCTATCTATATATATATAAATATAAACTGTATAATGTATGAACATGATGTAATTCATAACTCAAAAATACTATCCTTTTGAAACTACGCCGTAAACACGAGTCACAACTCATCCTTGGATTTCTGACTTCAGAAGACTAAATAAATCAACAAATGACTACCTACATTTACAACAATGCCTATTTTAAGGTTTAAACCAGTAAAGTATAAAATAATAGTCAGAAAAATTAGACCAAATATTTTTTTTTTTACGTTTTAAGATGCGTGTTTTGTTGAATATCATATTTGATGCATCAGGCTTTTATGGCTCATATAGTATTATATCAGAGAATGTGGAGCTCAATTTGAGGAGAAAAAAACAAATTACTAACATAAAATGCATATACGTAAATATCAGTTGTATATCTCCCAATAATATGTCTTAGTAAGATAATATTGAAATGTTTAGTTTTATGATCAAAGCTCTGTAGTTTTTTTATTGTGGTGCAAAACATATAATGCAATCTAATACAATGATAATTGAGAAATAAACGGATAAATGTCTGATGTATCATATTTGATACTCTCATTTTAACGTGATTTTGAACATGATTTTTAAAAAATTATATAGATAATCAAATAAACCTAAGTTGCTTCAATCAAGTGTTTATCTTGAAATATTACTAACATAAATAAAATATATTCTTAAGTTTACTTTATAAAAATATGTTTTTACAGCAACAAGACACACGTAACGCAACCGAAATGTGATGTTTTTGTTTAGAATTATACTAAAAGGACTTCCAAAAAAAGTCCAAATTATCAGTTAGACATCAGAAGGCATGTACTGTAGTAAATTGAGTACAAGAAGTTTTGATGTTGATCATTTAAATTCCTTAGAAATTTGCCTATCAAATATGACATGAAAATAGGCTTTATAGGATTAAAAACACCTGTCCCATTTAATTATGAGGGACAGAAAGCAAGTTTGAAATCGTCATGAAAAAAAAACATGGTGTCTAACTATAAGTGGAGCCTAAGGGGAAAAAATGATTTTTGCAAGACTTGTTAAATACTCCATCTCTTGTCTCCCTCCAGGTGATCTATAAGACGTTCCAGGTCAAATGTCCTTTTGATGACTATGCCCATAACAGGACAGCATTGGGCTTTAACACGAGTGTGGCGGCTGACCCCGGAGGAGTGGCGATGACCCCTGAGGGTGACCCTGCCTGCACCCCCCGCCTCTTTAACCTCAACTCACAGGTATATCTTTGTGTAACTTAGAATATGAATATACTGAAATCACGCTGTGACATTCTTATGAGTCGTGTGATATAAGACTTTAAGCCAAATTATACACACTGTAGTTCCCAATGAACCGTTGCATGACTCACATATATTTGGGCTTAATCCAAGCAGCCGTTTAGATATAAGTTCTCAAACTGCATGAAAATCTGGATTTTCAGTTTATGTTATGATAATATATTCGCATTTCTAAAGTAGTTAGGGAACCTTTGATGGGCTGTGGTTTTAAATATCATTGCAGAGTGGTCTGCTAAATTGGAAAAATATGAGAAAACTGGTGTTTCCCCGCTACCTCTCTTTTGCTCTCTTATTATAGGAAACAAAAATCATAAACATGTCCTTGAAGTGACAGTTCACCCAAAACTAAATCATTTGCCATAATTTGGTCACCCTCATGTCATTCCAAACCCATATGACTTTTATCTGTGTTTGTCATGTCTTTTATTAAACTTTTATGTCCGTAAGAAATTTAAGAGAAACATCTGAGACATAAATGAGACTATACAGTTCAAAAGATGGGGTCTGTAAGTTTTTTTAAAAATAAATTATTCTATTCCGCAAGGATGCATTAAATTGATCAAAAGTTACACTAAAGAGTAAAGACATTTATAATGTTGAGATTTCAATTTGAACTTTCTATTCAACAAATAATCCTGGGGGAAAAAAACACAATTTCCACAAAAATATTAAACAGCACAATTGTTTTTATAATAATTTATAATAACAAGAAATGTTTCTTGAGCAGCAAATCAGCATTATAGAATGATTTCTGAAGGATCAAATCATGATTATGTGACACTGAAAATTCAGCTTTGCCATCACAAGAATAAATTACATTTTAATATATTTTAACATAGAAAATGGTTATTTCAAATCGTAATAATATTTCACATTACAATTTTTATTGTATTTATTGTATTTTTGATCAAATAAATGCAGCCTTGGTGAACAAAGTCTTAACTCAAAAACAGGAAAAAGCAACCTTTGAGCAATAGAATACATCCATTCATTCATCCTACTTGAACTATGGATCTTTTGATTGGGTAAATGTAGTCTTAGGTCAGTACAGGCTTTTTAAGATGGGTTACCCAAACACATTCTTATTTATTGCAGTCTATGGGCTATATTCCTTTATTATTCATGTCTTAAGTATAATCACATCCTCTGCACATACATAAGTGTCAACTCACACATCACCGTGTGCATTTGTCCCCACATATGTCCTTTACTGTCAGACTGATAAATATGAAAGTCTGTAGTCAGGAGTGTTCAGCTCAGTCCGTTCCGTCTCTATGTACACAGGACCAGCATTTTAAATGAGCCCAGGCCTGAGCTCTGTCCAAGTCTGATTTAATCACAGCTACAATTAGCTCTCTGTAATGTGCTACAGTGTTTAATGGGCTTTAAAGTGTGGGGTTTGGGGTTTATGATTGCCGCTGTTGTATCCATGGTGATGTGACGTGGTCTGCTCTGTGTGTTTTTAGACGGCCTACACGGTTCCCATCCTGGCGTTCGCGTTTGTGTGCCACCCCGAGGTGCTGCCAATTTACACGGAGCTACGCAAGTAGGTGGCAAGTTCTTTCGCAGGACTAGAATCACAGATGAGTCATGTTGTGCATATGGATGCTATTACACTGGGCAAAGCTATTCATCTGCTTCACTGTCCAGATAGCTATGGTTTAACAAGTCTGTAATTAACATATTTGCTCACAGACATTCAAGAATATTATGGGTTTGATACAAGTTAATCCCAACCGACAGCACCTGTGGCATACTTTTTTCATAATTTTCATTTAAAAAAGCAAATCTGGATTACAGTGAGGCACTTACAATGGAAGTAAATGGGGTTTATCCACAGAACTTTAGCAATATGCATGTTAGCATGGTTTTAATGTAACAAAAATACTTTCTAACTTTTTCAGCATATCAGAATGATTTCTGAAGGATCATGTGACACTGAAGACTGGAGTAATGATGTTGAAAATTCAGCTTTGCATCACAGGAATAAATTACAAATTACATTAAATTACATATATATATATATA
>NW_015505612.1:207284-221083 GCF_001515645.1 Sinocyclocheilus grahami | reverse complement strand
TTAGAAATAGCCTTTGTGCACAGCCAGTCTTGTACTCTTCTAGGTTCAAAAACTGTCGTCCATAAAATGCTTTGCACAAATTCGAACATCTGGGTTGTGCTGTTCTGTTGTAAATAAATCTTAACCAATGATTCCTAATTGCATCTACTTCCGGAAGGCCAAATAAAGTGCTTTTGCTTTCGCACTGAAACACACACCGTCTCCCTGACATGACTGCATCAACACTACTGCTGTTCCTGAAACCACGCCTTCTTTCTTTGCGTGCACATTTGGGCGGCATTATGCTAATATTTCCACATTGATGTAGATATGTGGGGGCGTGTTAGAACAAGGCGTTTTAGGAGGGCATGGTTGACTTAACTTTTATAAAGAATATCTCTTTGGATTTGAGACTTTAGTCTTTACAACTTTACAGATCTTCTTTATGCACCAAGAGCTTGTAACACTCCAAAGAGAAAGGAAAACATGAAATCGCATCATATGACCCCTTTAAGCAAAAATACAGTACAAACGACACAATTTACAATAACCATTTATTATTTGAATATATTTGAAAATGTAATTTATTCCTATGATGGCAAAGCTGAATTTTCAGCATCATTACTCCAGTCTTCAGTGTGACATGATCCTTCAGAAATCATTCTAATATGCTGATTTGCTGCTCAAGAAACATTTCTTATTATTATCAATGTTAAAAGCAGTTGTGCTGCTTAATATTTAATTAAAATATTTAACATTTTTTTATATATAGCAATATTTAATATATTTGAAACTGTAATTTTTTTTCAGAATTCTTTGATGAACACAAAAGATTAAAAGAATAGCATTTATTTGAAACATAATTTTTGCAGCAGTTCAGTTTAATCAGACCAATTTAATGTGTCCTTGCTGAATGTAGTATTATATATGCAGTATAAATATCTATCAAAAAAATCTTACTGACCCCAATCTTTTTAAAATTAACAAAAGTATATAAAATAGGTATAAATTACAGAAAGTCCCTACATTGAATGGTTCAGCTGATTAATCAACAAATAATAATGAATTAACTCATTGTGTTAACATTCATTTGCGATCAAATGTTTCTGTTGTCTCAGTTCAGTAATTGATTCAATTCAATCCAAATGATAAGCTAGCAAATACTCATTTAGGGTTACTACCTAAAAATACTGTAGCAGTCTATTTAATTTCAACAAATTAAACAATTGATTATTAGAAGTGAGAGTATTTTGTGGTTTCCCCCAGATTTGGGTTGTTTTTTTGTTGAAATGGTCCACCACCTAAAAATGTTTGAGAACTACTGATCTGAAGAATTCAAAATGCTAAATGATTTTTATTATTAAGAATTTTTTTAAATGATACATTTAGAATGAAATGTAACTTAATATTACATTCAAATGATTGTATTTGTGTGTAGATAAGGTGGAAGCTGAGCTGTTGCATACCTACAGTCGAATAGACCCGTACGACACACTCATCCTGTGCGTTCGTCTGGCTGTGCTGACTGCCGTCACACTCACTGTACCCATCGTGCTGTTTCCTGTGAGTTTCTCACACACACACACACACTCTGTTAAACCTTTACAATTTTAAATAAACTACATCTTATCAGGTTACGACTTCATTAGAGAGTCAGGATTGGATGACAGGCAGCATTTCCGTATCCGATTTCAATGCTTTTGATGCCTTTTCTTAGGTAAGGAGAGCAATTCAGCAGTTGTTCTTCCCAAATAAAACCTTCTGGTGGCCACGTCACATTGCCATAGCTGTCACCCTCCTCACCATCATCAACTTACTGGTCATCTTCGCCCCGAACATCCTGGGCATCTTCGGAGTCATCGGTGGGTTTGGTGCTCTCGGCTCTTGAATGATGTTATTCTGGTCTCTTTGTAGCACTCGTTGGATTCTTTCTCTCTTTCTTTCTTTTGAAGTTTCATTGGTGTGAAAAGAGTGCGAGAGCTGTGTGCAGTGTCCTTAAGTGTCACCATGACAACCTCAAGGACCTCACCGTTGCTTTTATCTCCACATGCATTAAAGTCTTAAACTATAATACTGTACGTACAGTCCCAGCTGTGCATAAATCCATTGCCAACAGCATTATTAATCGCCATTGGAATGTGTATATAATTATCAGCAAAGTCCCATTATGCTTTTCCTTTTATTACATTAGAGTTTTTCCTGGTCTCACACTTAACTCGATAACACTAATTGTTTCTCCACTTCTCGTGAGTTTTACCTACCTCAGAGAAGAATGGACACTATTGTTCTCTTGGCCTAACCACCATGAGAAATCTCTCAATAACTATGGCTTATATTACTTGAAAAGCTTTAGCTCAAGCTATTCTGACACAGTTAAGACTTAGTCCTGAGGCATAATGTTAGTGAAGTATGAAGGTTTAGGTTTACAGTAAGTGTGTACATGTGTTTATTTTTCTGTAGGTGCCACGTCTGCGCCGTGCCTCATCTTTATATTTCCGGCTGTGTTTTACATCCGCATTGTTCCCAAGGAAGAGGAACCTATGCGATCAGCACCGAAAATCCTTGTAAGTACTTAGACATACTGTATTCGATTCCTCCCCATTCATCGACAGTGGGATCTAGTTTCTTACCTCTTGTAGGAATGTAGATGCTTTGAAAACTTTCATACTATCAGATTGAGATCCTCTCAAAAATAATCATGCTAAGAGCTTCGTAAATCCCTTGGGTAAATCCTTGGTGTGACCCAAAACTATTGTAAACTAGTAAACTAATTCCCCTTTAGTTACAGCAAACAGCAGGAATCTGGAGACGTTGGGCGAAACCTAAACGTATAATTGTAGTATTTCTGAATCTCATGAAAACTGCCAAGACATGTCCAGGTTATAATTAACCCTAAAATCCAAAGGGAAAAAAGTATTTTGTGTATATTGAAAATCAAAGCCTTTTTTTAGAGCCATTAAGTTGTTGTTGTTTTTTCATTGTGGGAATATTTTCATGACATTTAAGCATATTTTCTCCCTTGCTTCACATTGTAATGTATTTTTTTGTTTTTAATTAACATTTTATTAAAAAATTTAATTTTAAAAGTAGAATTATAAGTATATAAATATCAATATTTAATGTATGCTCATTAAAAAAAAAAAAGATTGTCATGCACAAAACTCTTAATGTTCTGAAAATTGGCTTCATTTTGTTTGCACATTTTATTTGATTTCATTTTGACCCAGACATTTCTTCACAATGTGCACGCAATCTTGTTTTTTAGATGACATATTATTAATTAATTCCATTAATGCAAAATGTGCTTAATTTAAAAATCATGCACATGAAAATGGCACAATGCAGAAAAAAATCTTAATGTTCTAAAAACTGACTTCATTTAGTTTGCAAATTTTATTGTATTTTATTTTGACCCAGATATTTCACAATATGCACCCAGTCATATTTTTTATATTACATAATCCATTAATCATTTGGAAACGTTGTTTATAATCCTGCATTGAAAATCAAAGCCTTTTTTTAGAGCCATTAAGTTGTTGTTGTTTTTTCATTGTGGGAATATTTTCATGACATTTAAGCATATTTTCTCCCTTGCTTCACATTGTAATGTATTTTTTTGTTTTTAATTAACATTTTATTAAAAAATTTAATTTTAAAAGTAGAATTATAAGTATATAAATATCAATATTTAATGTATGCTCATTAAAAAAAAAAAGATTGTCATGCACAAAACTCTTAATGTTCTAAAAACTGACTTCATTTAGTTTGCAAATTTTATTGTATTTTATTTTGACCCAGATATTTCACAATATGCACCCAGTCATATTTTTAATATTACATAATCCATTAATCATTTGGAAACGTTGTTTATAATCCTGCCTCTCTCCTTCTTTTATAGGCTGCTTGCTTTGCCATTTTAGGAGTCCTATTTATGGTAATGAGCCTCGGCTTCATCATCATTGATTGGACATCAGGGAGCAGCAAAGGAAGCAGTGGTCATTAGGCCTCACCCTCTAATGGTTTATGCTTTTTAATATTACTTTCGGGTCAGTAGTTGGGGAGGATGCATAATCTCTCAGTGATCAGTCACAAGAGTATTACCAGATTCCTAGCTTTAATTGCATTCAATCAATGCATTATTTAGCCGTGTGACCTGCATGTGCTGTAAATGGGGTTTTGACCCATCTCAGGCCAGCATTAATAAATCCATTTAAAGGCCATCCACTTCCAAAAAGGAGTGGAAATAGTTTGTTTTAAAGCAGGGAGAAGACAACCAGAAAAGAAAATCAGAACTAGAAAATGAAAGCCCATGATAGTTAGTTTGTGCCATAGTAACAGCACATGCAGTATGCAGGGTTTACGAACAAAAGGGATTATGCATTCTAACCGAACAGACTCATCAGCTTGCCCAACCTCCCATCCAGCCCTTCATATTATGACCTTTGATCTCTGCCCTTCGGCCACATTCCCAAGAGATTAGAAATCAAAGTAAGTGCTCAGTTCTTATGGGAGGATTGGTGGTTATTAAAGTGTTTATTTCATCATATCTCATCTTAGATATAGCAATACTCTGTGCAATAGCTGTGAGATATCTGACACTGAAGGCCGTTGAGAGGAGACACACAACCTCGTCCAGAATCCAGACTTGATTTGGCTGCAGTCTATTACACTATTTCAAATTTATGCAAATTGTACGTATAGATGTACGTGTCACATTTTTATATGGATTTATAATGTTTATCCTTTCTACAATATTTAGAGATAAATATATTAGTAGATATATGAACATATATATATATATATAAAAGAGTATTCCGATTCATCTGGTATTCACAAGGTTATCCATCACATCCCTTTACAGTATTTGTGACTATTCAGCTAAGATGCCGTCTTTAAAAGATTTCGATTTAAAAAGACAGAATTATTCAAGATGAAAGGCACATTTGAAATATTCTTCTTTTTTTAGGAATACTACTGTTGCGATGGGAAAGCACAGATTGGAAAGCACAGTTAATCATAGGGTCAGGTTGTAATGATCCCATGAGTCCTGCTGATAGACTTTGAAACACTCTCTGGATTTATATGTAGAGAAAACCAAAAACACAGATTCACAGGGTCTTCTCCTTAACTGGAGAAACAAATGTGGTGCATTGATGCACATAAATGTTTTAGTTACAGGGCAAAATGGCATACATGTGGTTACCTTGCCCGGTGGAAACTGATTGGTTTTGCTTCTAGATAGGCTTTAAAAAAAGAGGCTATTAACCCAAGTAGACTGATGATTTTGGAGATCGGTTCCCGCACAGGGTCATTCTGCGATTACTGAATCCTTAAACTACAGCACTTTCAGTTGAAGCACAACCTCCGCTCAATCTCTTGACCTAGTGACCCAGTTATGACTTATGACATAATCGTAGATTAATATATTTTGTAGACAGATATATGATGAACAAAGCCTATGTACTACTAACTGTAAATTGTTCAAAGAAAAGAGTAATGTGTGGACGTCTAACATGGTACATGAATATTTTAAACTTTGTAATTGAAACTCATCATCCTAAAAACAAACAAACAAACAAAAAAATCAAGCACTTACTGGCCCATAATGATCTTAGTGGTAACACTGTGGTGTTTTAGTGTGTGTATGTGTGCGTTCTCTCCTCTTCTCGCTTATGAAGAAAGGATACTTCAGTCAGTGAACGTACTGTAATGGACTATAAGATGTCTAAATGAGATGTGCATTGAAATTGTGGTACTATTTTATTCATTTTTGTCTGTTTAATTAATGTTTAATGGATAGACCAGCCACACATATAACATAATCATCATATTTGTGAACCAGTATTAGCATAATTACATATCTCAATATCTTCGTTCAGTATTTTAAATGTCCCTGGTGTTTGCATCAAGGGCCTGTCAGACAGCAAAGGCACTGTAATATATTCTAAATTACAATCTGTACTTCCTTGTTTTGTTGTTGTTGTTTTTTTAAAGCCTTGTTTATCATGGTCGGATGCTTCATTTCCCTCTTTGTGGTGTTTTGGGAATATATTGAGAAATGAATGATTAAATATGTCCGTATGATTGCTGAAGTGTAACCCATTGAGATCATTGTTAATTTTTTTTGGTAAAGAAGCGTTTAGTTGTGTGTTCTGGTGACGATTAGATGTTATATGTGTAATGCCTCACACACCACTCTGGTTTCTTAAGCACAAAAGTGTTCCATCGTTTTAGCAGTGTGTGTTAATGTGTGTTCACATGCCTGAGAACTAAATGTGCCAGTTGCTAATGAATTGCCAGTATCCGTCATTAAGTATACCAATGGCTCTAAATGCTTCTTGATTGCTCAAAGTCTGAACATGTCTTTGAAAGTAGAAGTGTGAATCTCATGCAATGTATTTTTGATCAAATATAAATGCAGCCTTGGTAAGCATAAAAGTCTTCTTTCAGAAACATAAAAAAATCTTACCGGCCCCAGATATATATTACATTATATTACATACAGTATATATCATATATTTCTGTTATTTGATTTTGGAGTGATATTTTATGAGATTCACTGAGAGCGACTGTAATTTTGATTTGATAATGTTTGAGAGTATTTTTAAGGAGAAATGATGAACTCCTGTTTGATGTATCCACTGCATAAAATAATGATTTTATGATGAAGGTAGTTTATGTTAACCAGAAAGATCGAATTAACTTACTATCGTATAGCACAAAGTATGAATCTTTAGTATCAATGATGAATCATGGATAAATATTGTTCCTTTTATAAAAAAGTACAGTCTGATTGCTGCAGCTAGAGCATTACCAGTGGTGCACCAGAACAACAAGATCCCCCATAATGCTATGCTTCCATCCCCAGGCTTTCTCATGCACAGCTTTGTAGCTTCTGAGCTGACGTCTGGGCTGACAGCAGCACTTTTTAAGCACCTGCAGATCATACCGGTATATGATCTCCAGATCTGCAAGGTATCACAAAGCAGCAGAAGGGGCAAGAATTGAATTGTCTTAGCAGCTGTGTACTTGTGTCCAGTCGGCGTGATGTTTCCCTTGTGATGTAATGAAAGTGTCATCTGTTTGTAACAGTTTATATGAATTCATTACTTACATGGCAGCATTTATATATAATGTACATAAATGTAAACCCTTTATATTATAAGCACATCTATAGTTTGTATATTGTAAATAGATGATGTCAAGTCTGATGATTAAAACCTAATAATTTTTAAAAATGCTTTTTAAAAAGCCAGTTTGTCTTTATTTTCTTTATTCTCAGTACTGAGTACATTGCTTGCAGTAAATGTACTGTAAACAATGTTCAAATAAAAAAAGAATAAATAAAATGCATTCATTCTTGATTCAGTCTACTGTACAGCTTTTACTGTAGATGTCTCTGTGGCTCACTGACGTAAAGGGGAATTAAACGCTATTTGCGTGCCATTTAGCAGATCTCTCCAAAGCAATACTATATTACACTAATTGTAGGTTGAGATGAAGTGTCTTTTTCAAGGACGCAGTGGTCTGAAAGCAGTTCCTGGGGTCAAACCTGCAGATCTTTTCGTCCACCATCAGCAACTGTCTCTTTTCTCTCTTTTCTATCTTGCTGATGGTCCACCTAAGTCTAAAGCTGTTTATGTCAAAACAGAATCTTGCCTAGAAACAGCAGTTTCCTGAAAACGTTCACATGATTTGTGTTTCCTCTTCTCCTGCTCTTCTCAAAATGGGCAGAGCATTTAGTTGATAATCGATTTAAACGCATCCAATCTGACAGACATGCTGAATTCCCCCCAAAATACTCAAGTTTAATATACATAACCTCAATGCACTCTTAAAAATAAAGGTTTGTTGTTGGTATGAAAAACCTTTAAAATTCATGGAACCTTTCTCAGTTCTTCACACTGAGAAAAAATTGATCTTTTAAGCACAGTTCACTGAAAGGTACTTTGGGGAACCAAAAATGTTTCTTCTATGTCATTGCTGCAATTGCTCCAATTTATGATGAAGGTAGTTTATGTTAACCAGAAAGATCGAATTAACTTACTATCGTATAGCACAAAGTATGAATCTTTAGTATCAATGATGAATCATGGATAAATATTGTTCCTTTTATAAAAAAGTACAGTCTGATTGCTGCAGCTAGAGCATTACCAGTGGTGCACCAGAACAACAAGATCCCCCATAATGCTATGCTTCCATCCCCAGGCTTTCTCATGCACAGCTTTGTAGCTTCTGAGCTGACGTCTGGGCTGACAGCAGCACTTTTTAAGCACCTGCAGATCATACCGGTATATGATCTCCAGATCTGCAAGGTATCACAAAGCAGCAGAAGGGGCAAGAATTGAATTGTCTTAGCAGCTGTGTACTTGTGTCCAGTCGGCGTGATGTTTCCCTTGTGATGTAATGAAAGTGTCATCTGTTTGTAACAGTTTATATGAATTCATTACTTACATGGCAGCATTTATATATAATGTACATAAATGTAAACCCTTTATATTATAAGCACATCTATAGTTTGTATATTGTAAATAGATGATGTCAAGTCTGATGATTAAAACCTAATAATTTTTAAAAATGCTTTTTAAAAAGCCAGTTTGTCTTTATTTTCTTTATTCTCAGTACTGAGTACATTGCTTGCAGTAAATGTACTGTAAACAATGTTCAAATAAAAAAAGAATAAATAAAATGCATTCATTCTTGATTCAGTCTACTGTACAGCTTTTACTGTAGATGTCTCTGTGGCTCACTGACGTAAAGGGGAATTAAACGCTGTTTACGTGCCATTTAGCAGATCTCTCCAAAGCAATACTATATTACACTAATTGTAGGTTGAGATGAAGTGTCTTTTTCAAGGACGCAGTGGTCTGAAAGCAGTTCCTGGGGTCAAACCTGCAGATCTTTTCGTCCACCATCAGCAACTGTCTCTTTTCTATCTTGCTGATGGTCCACCTAAGTCTAAAGCTGTTTGTCAAAACAGAATCTTGCCTAGAAACAGCAGTTTCCTGAAAACGTTCACATGATTTGTGTTTCCTCTTCTCCTGCTCTTCTCAAAATGGGCAGAGCATTTAGTTGATAATCGATTTAAACGCATCCAATCTGACAGACATGCTGAATTCCCCCCAAAATACTCAAGTTTAATATACATAACCTCAATGCACTCTTAAAAATAAAGGTTTGTTGTTGGTATGAAAAACCTTTAAAATTCATGGAACCTTTCTCAGTTCTTCACACTGAGAAAAAATTGATCTTTTAAGCACAGTTCACTGAAAGGTACTTTGGGGAACCAAAAATGTTTCTTCTATGTCATTGCTGCAATTGCTCCAATTTATCTCATTTTGTTTCTCTGTTTACTTGGATGTGTAATCTGGTAATCCATAAAGACAATCATTTATACAGTTAGACTTTTATACTTTTTCTTTTAAGTTCTGTTTATCCATCTTATTTTTAACATAAGAACTGTCCATTTGTAACTTGAATGTGCAAGACTTCCTGTCATTAGCTTCCAATAATTTTTTTACAAAACAGCTAGTTGTGCTGTTTGATATTACAGACATGCTATTTCTTATATTATTTTACACATTGGCTCAAATAGTTTTACCGTTTACACCACTTTTTAAAAATAAAATCTTAGGTAAAGTAAAGTGTAAATAAATATAATTTCTGACACATGAGGGCGCATGAAACACAGAGACAGGTCTAGCTCTCTGTCGTAATGCTGTTTGCTCTAGTCTTAAGGGTCACCAGACTCGGCCCTGGAGGGCCCGTGTCCTGCAGAGTTTAGCTCCAACCCTAATTAAACACACCTGAACCAGCTAATCAAGGTCTTACTAGGTATACAGGCAGGTGTGTTGAGGCAAGTTGGAGCTAAACTCTGCAGGACACCGGCCCTCAGGATCAAGTTTGGTGACCCCTGCTCTAGTCTATCCAAACGCTGGAAACGCATTAAATATGGAAAAATCATTGCGAGCGCTTTAAACAAGGTTTCTTCTCCTGCCCGAGCACAAATCATACAGAAGAACAGAACACATGCTGAAATCCGTGCGTCAATATTGACACAAGTCTCAACAAAAGACATTTCTAACAGAGGCCCTAAAGAATGTCATTTGTCATCATTGAACGGCAAACAAGAGAAAGTCAGCTGTAATACACACACACAGGCCATTTTGTCTAAAGAAACCTCCAAAAAAAAGAGTTATTCTTATAAATAGATACAACTAAATACATGAATAAATACCACATTTAAAAGTAAAAGTTTCAATGAATTCATACAGTTAAAGGGATAGTTCACCCAAAAATGAAAATTCTGTCATTGATTACTCACCCTCATGTAGTTCCAAACCCCTAACCCCTGGCGCAGCTGACACTGAACAATGTACACTGGCTGTGTCCGAAATCGCCCCCTATACCCTCATTCACGATTCCCTACATTAGGTCACTAATTCAGTTCACTAGAAGGAGTGAATGAAAACGAGTAGTGAATTCGGACACTGAGTGCACCGGAAGGAATATGGAGCCAGATCGGCCTCAAAAATAATACATTTATAAAACAAAATTCATAAATTCACAGCACAATTTACATTTACAAAATCCGATTCGTACATTCAAAACACAATTCATAAATACAGAAGTAAAAGCATAAATATTTCCCCAAATGCTCACACAAAATACCTAAATAAATGTAAAATGTTTACACAAATATGTATACACCAAGTTCTTGAATTAATTTCAGATTCAACGATCCATAAATACATGTAACATCATTCATAAATGTGTGATGGAAATTAACTTGATATATACATATTTGTGTAAACATTTTAAATTTATTTAGGTAAGATGCTTTTGTGTGAGCATTTGGGGAAATATTTATGCTTTTACTTCTGTATTTATGAATTGTGTTTTGAATGTACGAATCGGATTTTGTAAATGTAAATTGTGCTGTGAATTTATGAATTTTGTTTTAGAAATGTATTATTTTTGAGGCCGATCTGTCTCCATAAAGGAATGCCGCTTTTGCATAGTTTGTGCTTCCTGTTTATTAATCATTTGAAACTAGCAAACTAGCAGCTCCAGTAGTAAGATTAAAGGATTTATCTTGAACTCTGTCACGGAAATGATGTATAAACCCTAATCAAACAATTTAATAATCAATTTACAATGAATTTATACCCGTGTTGTACATTATGCTGTAGTACGCCATGGATGAGCGCTTTGTAAAAATGAACGGATTGATTATTCAGCTGCGGGCGCCATCTTCTGGCGAGATGTGGGAATTCATTCGGCGCGTGACTCTCACGGTGCATTCTGGGCATTCTCTAGCCGTTGAGGCCTGCACCAGTTGTACACTCGTTTTTGCAGTGCATTGTGGGATTGAATGAGTGCACTCGAGAACGTCCACTATGGTTTCGGACACCACTAGAAATGGCTGTTCCCTCAAATAGTGCCCTATTTAAGGTTATAGGGGGCGATTTCGGACACAGCCCATGGCAAAAAAAAAAACACTGATTCATTCAGGATCTAAACATGTTTTTATGAGTGAGTCATTTAATCATTCTGTCATTCAAAACACTCAGTCATTCATTAATTGGACACCGCTAGTGTGTTGCTCAGACGTGCAACTTTATTTGATACTATTTTCGTTGCCAAAGGAAAAATACACAAATTAACTGGCAAAACTGTATCCAAAATATAAGGTTACTCAGTAGCTATTAACTTCTTTCTCACTGAACTGTAGTATAAAAAGATATCATATATCATTGATCAGAAAATCAGTGGTCTTGTGATTTTGCATAATCATGTCTTACCTGATGGTAAGGTTCTCCATAACCTCAGGAAAGTTCTCCAGCTCTGCCTTCAGCTCTTCAAACGTGATAGAGCCGCTGTTATCTTTATCTGCAGATTCGAACAGCGCCAGTGTCAGGTCATCCAGCTTTTCCTCAGGAAGTGAGATCGCACTCTCACGCAGACAGGATTTCAGAACTGTACGTAATTCATCTGGGTCTATGGAACCACTGCCTACATGACAGGTCAACACAATAGCCTAATTGAATTAATGGTTTACCGCTGATTGTTTAACAAAGTGTAGGGTGTAAGGCAAGTATGACATGTTCCTGGATCAACGTTGTTTTTGGAACAGCATTACAGTCAGCCAATCCTTTCAAAGTCCCTTTAAGTCATTCTACATGATTAGGTATTCTATAGTCTTTGATATTAATGATAGGACGGTTATGGTCCGTGTAAGTTAAGTGGAATGTTGTGCCAGGAACAGCAAGGTATAGCCCTATACATTAATACATCTCTCTCTCTTCACTCTTAAGTACTTTCAATTATAAGTCCTACTTTATTAGCATGATTGTGTTCACATACAATATAGCCAAATTAAGCCATAAACCAGTGTGCACAAAAATTTTAGCCCAATAAAGTTTTCCGTTTTTTATTCCTTTCCTAATAAGAAATGAAATGGTCAAAATGTATGCGGACCAGGAACATATTCTACTTGTGTAAATCACTTTGTGCATTTAACTTGGCAATCAATTTCTTAAAGCATTTCAGAATAATAAAATATGCATTGTAAGACAAAAATGCATTATGGGAGCGCTTCTCAAACTTAACTGTAGCCTAACTCTATTGTCAATATTCTGAGATTCACTGATTTTTTATTTATTTCAAAAAATTTTTTGTCTTGAGCTAAAATTATGACAAATGTGGTTATTCATTAACAAGAGCTGTTAATACATTAATCGTGATTATACTCCAGGATGTTTTTTGTAGGTAACGTCACATGTTAATGCATTGTTGTTGTTTTTAAAGAAAGAAAATATATAAATATGTAACAAAGATTTCATTTTCTGGATGCAGAATCTTGATTTTTTTAGCATTTAAGTATTTTAAATCATATTATATTGTTTAATTCTTTAAGTAATTATTTACACTTGTTTTAAATTATTCTAGTTATCATTTTAATGTAATACCATTTACCACTGAATTCTAAAATGAAAGAGTAAAAGATGTACTGTACACCTTACCATCCACATCATAGACCTGGAAGAGGAAGCGTAGTTTGTCTGTCTCACTGCCATGGATCAGAAGATCTAAAGCCTCGAGAAGTTCATCCAGACTGATGGAGCTGCTGCCATCAGAGTCAAACAAGGCAAAGAACCTCTCCGCAAAAAAAGACTACAACAAATAACAGGAGAAAAAAGGTGATCATATTGAGATCTTTTCAGAATAAGATAATACATTAATATTATAAATGTTTCCATGATCAGAAAGCTCACCTCTTTTACTTTCAGAGCTGTTTTAAACTCATCCAGGTCGATTTCTTTGTCGTCTCCTGCAATGCTCTCAAACTGCTTGGTGACCCATTCCAGCCAGCGTGAGTCTTCTTCTAGACTCATGTCTCTGCGCCACACAGTACACACACTGTATTAGCAGTATCAATTCATAAGATAAATGTATTCCCAGTGTCCTCTCAGAATCATATTTAGTCCATAACTACAGACATGTAAACAACATTTTGCGGGAAACATATATTTTGTCAGACAGTTGCAATGTACAGCATCAGGAGAGTGGTGGAACAGAAAGTCTTATAAATATAGATAGGAATAGTTTAGTAGATTAGCATAACTGTACGTGTAAATAATGGTTTAAATTTGAATAATTTATGTAGGTATGCATATAATGGTTTAAAAATAAACATTACTCACATTATTATTAAATAAATATTTTAAAGCACATAATGCAATTATATGTATATGTATGTATGTATGTGTATATATATATATATATATATATATATATGTGTGTGTGTGTGTGTGTGT
>NW_015505612.1:158274-205216 GCF_001515645.1 Sinocyclocheilus grahami | reverse complement strand
TTTTTTAAAGCCTTGTTTATCATGGTCGGATGCTTCATTTCCCTCTTTGTGGTGTTTTGGGAATATATTGAGAAATGAATGATTAAATATGTCCGTATGATTGCTGAAGTGTAACCCATTGAGATCATTGTTAATTTTTTTTGGTAAAGAAGCGTTTAGTTGTGTGTTCTGGTGACGATTAGATGTTATATGTGTAATGCCTCACACACCACTCTGGTTTCTTAAGCACAAAAGTGTTCCATCGTTTTAGCAGTGTGTGTTAATGTGTGTTCACATGCCTGAGAACTAAATGTGCCAGTTGCTAATGAATTGCCAGTATCCGTCATTAAGTATACCAATGGCTCTAAATGCTTCTTGATTGCTCAAAGTCTGAACATGTCTTTGAAAGTAGAAGTGTGAATCTCATGCAATGTATTTTTGATCAAATATAAATGCAGCCTTGGTAAGCATAAAAGTCTTCTTTCAGAAACATAAAAAAATCTTACCGGCCCCAGATATATATTACATTATATTACATACAGTATATATCATATATTTCTGTTATTTGATTTTGGAGTGATATTTTATGAGATTCACTGAGAGCGACTGTAATTTTGATTTGATAATGTTTGAGAGTATTTTTAAGGAGAAATGATGAACTCCTGTTTGATGTATCCACTGCATAAAATAATGATTTTATGATGAAGGTAGTTTATGTTAACCAGAAAGATCGAATTAACTTACTATCGTATAGCACAAAGTATGAATCTTTAGTATCAATGATGAATCATGGATAAATATTGTTCCTTTTATAAAAAAGTACAGTCTGATTGCTGCAGCTAGAGCATTACCAGTGGTGCACCAGAACAACAAGATCCCCCATAATGCTATGCTTCCATCCCCAGGCTTTCTCATGCACAGCTTTGTAGCTTCTGAGCTGACGTCTGGGCTGACAGCAGCACTTTTTAAGCACCTGCAGATCATACCGGTATATGATCTCCAGATCTGCAAGGTATCACAAAGCAGCAGAAGGGGCAAGAATTGAATTGTCTTAGCAGCTGTGTACTTGTGTCCAGTCGGCGTGATGTTTCCCTTGTGATGTAATGAAAGTGTCATCTGTTTGTAACAGTTTATATGAATTCATTACTTACATGGCAGCATTTATATATAATGTACATAAATGTAAACCCTTTATATTATAAGCACATCTATAGTTTGTATATTGTAAATAGATGATGTCAAGTCTGATGATTAAAACCTAATAATTTTTAAAAATGCTTTTTAAAAAGCCAGTTTGTCTTTATTTTCTTTATTCTCAGTACTGAGTACATTGCTTGCAGTAAATGTACTGTAAACAATGTTCAAATAAAAAAAGAATAAATAAAATGCATTCATTCTTGATTCAGTCTACTGTACAGCTTTTACTGTAGATGTCTCTGTGGCTCACTGACGTAAAGGGGAATTAAACGCTGTTTACGTGCCATTTAGCAGATCTCTCCAAAGCAATACTATATTACACTAATTGTAGGTTGAGATGAAGTGTCTTTTTCAAGGACGCAGTGGTCTGAAAGCAGTTCCTGGGGTCAAACCTGCAGATCTTTTCGTCCACCATCAGCAACTGTCTCTTTTCTATCTTGCTGATGGTCCACCTAAGTCTAAAGCTGTTTGTCAAAACAGAATCTTGCCTAGAAACAGCAGTTTCCTGAAAACGTTCACATGATTTGTGTTTCCTCTTCTCCTGCTCTTCTCAAAATGGGCAGAGCATTTAGTTGATAATCGATTTAAACGCATCCAATCTGACAGACATGCTGAATTCCCCCCAAAATACTCAAGTTTAATATACATAACCTCAATGCACTCTTAAAAATAAAGGTTTGTTGTTGGTATGAAAAACCTTTAAAATTCATGGAACCTTTCTCAGTTCTTCACACTGAGAAAAAATTGATCTTTTAAGCACAGTTCACTGAAAGGTACTTTGGGGAACCAAAAATGTTTCTTCTATGTCATTGCTGCAATTGCTCCAATTTATCTCATTTTGTTTCTCTGTTTACTTGGATGTGTAATCTGGTAATCCATAAAGACAATCATTTATACAGTTAGACTTTTATACTTTTTCTTTTAAGTTCTGTTTATCCATCTTATTTTTAACATAAGAACTGTCCATTTGTAACTTGAATGTGCAAGACTTCCTGTCATTAGCTTCCAATAATTTTTTTACAAAACAGCTAGTTGTGCTGTTTGATATTACAGACATGCTATTTCTTATATTATTTTACACATTGGCTCAAATAGTTTTACCGTTTACACCACTTTTTAAAAATAAAATCTTAGGTAAAGTAAAGTGTAAATAAATATAATTTCTGACACATGAGGGCGCATGAAACACAGAGACAGGTCTAGCTCTCTGTCGTAATGCTGTTTGCTCTAGTCTTAAGGGTCACCAGACTCGGCCCTGGAGGGCCCGTGTCCTGCAGAGTTTAGCTCCAACCCTAATTAAACACACCTGAACCAGCTAATCAAGGTCTTACTAGGTATACAGGCAGGTGTGTTGAGGCAAGTTGGAGCTAAACTCTGCAGGACACCGGCCCTCAGGATCAAGTTTGGTGACCCCTGCTCTAGTCTATCCAAACGCTGGAAACGCATTAAATATGGAAAAATCATTGCGAGCGCTTTAAACAAGGTTTCTTCTCCTGCCCGAGCACAAATCATACAGAAGAACAGAACACATGCTGAAATCCGTGCGTCAATATTGACACAAGTCTCAACAAAAGACATTTCTAACAGAGGCCCTAAAGAATGTCATTTGTCATCATTGAACGGCAAACAAGAGAAAGTCAGCTGTAATACACACACACAGGCCATTTTGTCTAAAGAAACCTCCAAAAAAAAGAGTTATTCTTATAAATAGATACAACTAAATACATGAATAAATACCACATTTAAAAGTAAAAGTTTCAATGAATTCATACAGTTAAAGGGATAGTTCACCCAAAAATGAAAATTCTGTCATTGATTACTCACCCTCATGTAGTTCCAAACCCCTAACCCCTGGCGCAGCTGACACTGAACAATGTACACTGGCTGTGTCCGAAATCGCCCCCTATACCCTCATTCACGATTCCCTACATTAGGTCACTAATTCAGTTCACTAGAAGGAGTGAATGAAAACGAGTAGTGAATTCGGACACTGAGTGCACCGGAAGGAATATGGAGCCAGATCGGCCTCAAAAATAATACATTTATAAAACAAAATTCATAAATTCACAGCACAATTTACATTTACAAAATCCGATTCGTACATTCAAAACACAATTCATAAATACAGAAGTAAAAGCATAAATATTTCCCCAAATGCTCACACAAAATACCTAAATAAATGTAAAATGTTTACACAAATATGTATACACCAAGTTCTTGAATTAATTTCAGATTCAACGATCCATAAATACATGTAACATCATTCATAAATGTGTGATGGAAATTAACTTGATATATATGTAAACATGTAAACATTTTAAATTTATTTAGGTAAGATGCTTTTGTGTGAGCATTTGGGGAAATATTTACGCTTTTACTTATGAATTGATGAATTGTGTTTTGAATGTACGAATCGGATTTTGTAAATGTAAATTGTGCTGTGGATTTATGAATTTTGTTTTAGAAATGTATTATTTTTGAGGCCGATCTGTCTCCATAAAGGAATGCCGCTTTTGCATAGTTTGTGCTTCCTGTTTATTAATCATTTGAAACTAGCAAACTAGCAGCTCCAGTAGTAAGATTAAAGGATTTATCTTGAACTCTGTCACGGAAATGATGTATAAACCCTAATCAAACAATTTAATAATCAATTTACAATGAATTTATACCCGTGTTGTACATTATGCTGTAGTACGCCATGGATGAGCGCTTTGTAAAAATGAACGGATTGATTATTCAGCTGCGGGCGCCATCTTCTGGCGAGATGTGGGAATTCATTCGGCGCGTGACTCTCACGGTGCATTCTGGGCATTCTCTAGCCGTTGAGGCCTGCACCAGTTGTACACTCGTTTTTGCAGTGCATTGTGGGATTGAATGAGTGCACTCGAGAACGTCCACTATGGTTTCGGACACCACTAGGAATGGCTGTTCCCTCAAATAGTGCCCTATTTAAGGGTATAGGGGGCGATTTCGGACACAGCCACTGTTTACGTCCAGCTGATACTCTCCAAAATGGCGCTAGGGTGAGGAGACGAATTGTTGAATAAAGTCGTTATTTCTTTTCTTTTGCGCACAAAAAGTATTCTCGTAGCTTCGTAATATTACGGTTGAACCCCTGATGTCACATGGATTATTTTACCGATCTCCTTGCTACGTTTCTGGATGTTGATCGTGGTAGTACCCTTGCTGTCTATGGGAGGGTCAGAGAGCTGTCAGAACGCATCAAAAATATTTAAATTTGTGTTCCGAAGATGAACGGAAGTCTTAGCGGACACAGCCACTGTTTACGTCCAGCTGATACTCTCCAAAATGGCGCTAGGGTGAGGAGACGAATTGTTGAATAAAGTCGTTATTTCTTTTCTTTTGCGCACAAAAAGTATTCTCGTAGCTTCGTAATATTACGGTTGAACCCCTGATGTCACATGGATTATTTTACCGATCTCCTTGCTACGTTTCTGGATGTTGATCGTGGTAGTACCCTTGCTGTCTATGGGAGGGTCAGAGAGCTGTCAGAATGCATCAAAAATATCTTAATTTGTGTTCCGAAGATGAACGGAAGTCTTAGGGGTTTGGAACGACATGAGTGTGAGTAATTAATGACAGAATTTTAATTTTTGGGAGAACTAACACTTTAAATTAAAATACCAGACCGCCTTGAATTTCTTGTATTGTTCTGTAAATAATTAGCAGTTGTTATTCAAGTTAATCTGAATGTATATTAGATATTTTCTTTAAACGGTAATACTGCGGAAAAACTACATTTCCCATGAGCACCCGCGGTGGGCGTATCAGAGAGAGGCTGACTGGCAGGCAATGCGCGAGGAGCCCCACAGTTCCAAACGGTCTTCTGCTGTGTGGCAGAGAGCAACGTCTCAGCAGTGTGGGGTGTGGCGGCTTTGAAAACGCTGAAAGAAATCAGAGCCCGCTCAGCGTTAGCTGCCTAACGGCGCATATTATTCAAAACCCTCGGCGATCAGTGGACGGACTAACCGGGGATTTTTGCATTTTCTGATTCATACAGTTTCTCGTCGCCTATTGTCTCATCGTTCGGTTTGCTTTTTTACTCGATATCTGAGCACGGGGGGTTGATATCGACTTTTTTTTTTATTTTTTTTTTTAGAAACTTTTTGGCTTCGTGGATATAAGCTTTTTCCTTCCCTGTCCGCGTGATGTAAAACTCCAGCGTCTGGCTGCTTGGCTTCTCTTGGGAGCCTCAAACGTCAACAGATTCCAGGTGGTGTTCTAATCTCAGTAATTTATCTCAAATATATAAATTCATATTTTCCCCCAATCTCGAAACGTCTTTTGAAATATTTTTTTCGGACGTACAAAACATCAGTTTTGGGTCTACTAGTCCCTTAAGGACATTTCCCCTCCTTGGACTTGCGACAGTCATTTTTTTCAAAGCCTAAAGAGGAAGTTAGTCACGGAAGACAATTAAAAAAAAACTCCAGTCGCTTTAAAAGGTTAATACCTTTTAATTTTTTTCTCCTAAATCTATACTCATAAATCCGTCGCCCTGAAGCGCGCATTCGGAACCATGGGCTGCACCGTGAGCCAGGAAGATAAAGCCGCGGCCGAGCGATCTAAGATGATTGACAGGAATCTGCGCGAGGCCGGCGAGAAAGCCGCCAAAGAAGTGAAGCTACTGCTATTGGGTGAGTGACGAATCCCAGATAACGGTCAGCGACTCGCTGCTGTAACTATCACCTTTAGAAGCACTTTGTCACACCGATAAGTCTCTGTTTGATTCAAGAACTCTTTTTAAACGTGTTTGAGACGGAAAGGGAGACGTTCTTGTGAAGTTCGAGGGCAAGTTTCTAGGTAACGTATGTGTCTCAGGTTTCCTCCTCAGGTGTGGCCTGCGAGAAACTCTTACGATTTGAAGAAAAAACAAAAAAAACTCAACTATGATAAAGCATGTGTTTACTTGTTTGGTAGTTTAAGTGGCACATTCTTCTCTAATTCTTGTTTTTCAGTTATGTTTTTTTACTCCAGTTATGACCTGAGGCATGTGCAGAATTGGTTGAGATAAGCTTGTCATTTGAGAAGATTAGTTACCCAAGATGCTCAGTGTGTGTGTGTGTGTGTGTGTGTGTGTGAGAAATATGATGACATTCATTTTTGGCACTCAACAGGTTAGTATTATTGCTTCAGAAGGTAGGCCTAACTCTGCCAGTTAAAAGTCTGGACTCTTTCAGAAATTGACTATTTTCCACATTTTAGAGTAATAGTAAATGCATCAAAACTTAATGCCGCAAAATGGAAGAATACAAATTATATAGCAAGCTAAAAATGTAAAAAGATGATAATAAAAAATTAGGGATGCACGATATATCGGCCACCATATCGGTATTATAGATTTATCGGCCAACATATCGGTTATCGGCTTTCAAAAATAAAGAATAATCGGTTATCGGTATCGGCCAAAATTTTCATATCGGTGCATCCCTATAAAAAATAGTAATATTTAAAGTAGCTACACTTATTCAAATTACATTAACATTTGTGCATTTGACAGACGCTTTTATCCAAAGAGAGTTACGTTGCACTACATTTTTTATTAGTTCTCCCTGTTCCTGGGAATCTAACCCATGATCTTGTCGTTGCTAGCGCCATGCTCTAATGTTGGAGCTATAATTCCCTTTCGACCAATTCATGAGGTGCATCCTCGGTTGCTTTATAAAACTGAAGGATGTATGCTGGGCACATACATTTTATTTCCTCAACATTTGGTCCAAACATCCATTTTAAGGGTGTGATTTAGAGCAAAAGCTGTATAAGATCCTGAGAAACAAATTTACTGTGGTGTGCCCAAACTTTTGCCTGGTTGTGTGTGTGTGTGTGTGTGTGTGTGTGAAACTTTCCCGAAGTACGTAGATGTGGAAACTGGTTATTTCAGTGTGACTTTAAGGGGAGAGGTTGAGGTAATGTTTTGACAGTGCCTGTGATCACTCTCAACATCTCTTGTTGTGCAGCATGGCCACACACACTCACACTCAGCATGCACTTTTGGCCTGGTCCGAACTGTGTTTTAACAGAAATGCAGGAATTCTGGGAGGGGAATGTTTTTGGAAGGCTTGGCGTCCAAACAGAAGCCTGGAATATCCACCCTGAGCCAAAGAAAGTGTTGAGAGTACATTTTTGGCAGGGGTTGTGTATTGTACTGCTTTGAGTGTTTGTTAAGGACTCTTGCTGAGAAATTAAATACTTTGTGTGGAGCTTTTTATGGGGAGTTCTAAAGCCTTTTGAATTTTACTTTATGAAGTCAGAAAATTGCTTTGGCGTGCCACTGAGTTGACTTTTCAAAACATATGTGAGGGAGACAACGTCTGCCCAGAAGTTTTTGGATTTGCACAGTCATTTTGTTTGGTTAACCCTCTTTCACATACATCAAACACAACCCGTTAGTTATCTTTCGTAATGGTGTTTGTGGCTGGTCAATATGAAATGTTTAACAGCCGTGAATATTTTGCCATTTGTATAAATAATTTAGTAGGGATGCACCGATATGAAAATTTTGGCTGATACCGAATGAAGGAAATAATGCATAATTTATCGGCTTTAAGATATAGGCCAAATTTTCTTATCAGGCCGATACCGATAACAGAAAAAAATGAGCATTTATCGGCCGATACCGATATGGTGGCCGATATATATCGTGCATCCCTATAATTTAGTGTATTTTTGTTCCGCTGACAATGAAATTACTTTGTTTTGAGTATTTGAATATGTATGAGAAACACTTGCAGAATCATATAACCTAGAAGATTATCCATTTTCCATGCCAGTCACAAACTGGTTCTTTCAATTCAACTTTTAATTTGAGTATTAAATTTGGACCAAAATTTTAAGCTTTCTAATGAGTCAGTTGTCCTGTCAGTCTGCAAGACACCTACTTGGTCAAGTAACAGTGCAAAATCCTAATAATGTTTCTAGTGTCAGTTACTACATTTAATTCTAGGTCTCAGTGGGCTGTGCTCTAATAGCAGACATGGAGAGTAAACACTAGGTTAGGGATATGAGTCACTGTCTGAGGAGGTTTAAATGACACACATCTATGCAAGTAACCCATTACTTTTAAAGGGTCATGAAACCCCAGACTACTTTTTCAGAAATTTTAGCAGAGGTGTTTGTGTTGCATATTATAGAAGACAATGTTAGCATCCAATAATTTTAACTGTTTGAGAAAACTGGTTAATTTTAAGCTTTTTTGTGCTATTTTCATCTTCCGGGTTTAAAATCTACATTGTGTTGACGTCACAATTTGTGACGCGGCAATGGACTATAGTACATCTGAGGCGGTGTCTATTAAATTATTCATGAGACTGCATGTTGCGAATCACGAGTATGGCCATGATAAGCGCTGAATGAATGACAGGCTTTCTGTTGTAACATCGCGCAAGGTAAATAAGGGTGACATCTAGTGGAGAAGACTAATGATAAGATTCACGTTAATCAGATCTTATTTTAAATGTGTGCTGAAATAAATCCCGGAAAAGATCGATTTGCGTTTTTGAGAATCGATATCGAATCGACGTCATTTAAAAAAAACGATTAATCGAAAAATAAATATTTTTGCCCAGCCCTACACTGTAAAAAATTACTGTGAATTTAATGGTAAAAGACTGTAAAAATGCTACAGTAAAAACCTGTTAAATGGTTAACAGTAAATTCCCCTACTATATACGGTGAAAAACTGTATTGGACATTAATTTTACGGTAGTATACCGTTTTTGGAAGTGAAAAAGACTGTATAATTTACAGTGAATAACCGTAAATTGACATTCCCATAATTCCCTGCGTTACTTTTCAAATTTGATGTTTATTTGTTGAAATAACTGTTTCTTATTTTTTTCTTATCAGTTTTGTATATTAGGGTTATGTGTTACACCTAATATTGTTAAATGAATGTTTATTGCATTATTTCAATTTCATGTGTGTTACCATGGTGGTGTTTGGTGTTTGTGTGAATGACACTGTGCACCTTCTATATATGTTATTATTTAAAAGCTGCTTGTGATGGGCTTTGGTTCATCATGTGACTTTCTCATCACCACCTGCATTTGGTGGTTATCAGTGTTTTACAGAGGGGCAAAACAGATTTCAGTACTTCAATAGGTTGGTATATTAACATTATATCAGTTAATGAAAATACGGTATTTAACTGTAAATTTAAGTTAAAACCGTAAAACCTAAAAAGCTGCTACCGTATTTTTTACAGTAAAATTCCGGTAACCACAGCTGCCTGTTTTTTACCGTAAATTTTACAGATTTTTTTTTACAGTGTAGTCATAAGGGTCAATTTTTCGAAATTGAGATTTATAAATCATCTGAAAAGCTTTCCATTGATGGATGGTTTGTTAGGATAGGACAGTATTTGATAAAATTATCAAAATAATCCGAGATACAATTATTTGTAAAAATCTGGAATCTGAGGGTGCAAAAAAATCTAAATATTTGAGAAAATTGCCTTTAAAGTTGTCCAAATTAAGTTCTGGGCTGGGCTTACCCTTTAGGTTTTTTGAACTTTGTTCAAATTTAATCTCCCACAGTGAATTCCAGCACATTGCTCTGTTTGTTTATTCTAGTCCTGGATTGTTCTAACTTCCTTTGTTTTCCACCTTTGCTGGCAAAGTGAAATATTCATTTGTGTCTTCGTACTCATCACCCTTGACGCACGGACAAGTCTGAACTAGGGATGCACCGAATGTTCGGCAACCGAAATTATTCGGCCGAAAATAGCAAAAAAAGCTCTTTCGGTGTTCGGCCAAATAAGCGAAAAGACCGAATAAATTGTACCGAACAATGACGTGATGCGATCAAATAGAGGCACGCGCTAATGCAGCAAACATGACGGCAGTGTGGAAACATTTAAAGCTGTCAGAGAAAGATGCAAAAATCATTACACGCACCGACAGCAAGAGACTGTTTAGTACTGCATTGCATGTCTTCGATGAGAAGAGGAAAGGTGGTTGTTGCTGGTTACTGTATGATGATTAAAATCACGAAATGCCCTTAAACAATTAAATAAACTGCAGAATGTTATGTTTTCTAATACACGCAGGAATTGCATGTGTTCAAACAGCGCTGCATGAGCTCGCGGCGGCAGGGTTCAAAGTCCGAAGCACGAGGGAAATCTGCGCTGAAACTGTTTTATTCGTCAGCTGCTCAGTAACATTTTTATGAATTTTTACAAGGCATGTGACAATGCGATACGTGCAACAAACATCTTCCCAAATTCGTAATGAGAATCATTTGTCAACAAAAAGAAGCACTGAGGTCTTCCTGCAAGTTTCTGCCAAAATAAAAGTTGAGAAAAAGCAAGAACTCCGTCAACATTAATAAATGTTATTATTGTAATTTTACTGTTGTTCTGTAAAATAAAATAAAAAAAGAAAATAATCATGAAAATAATTACAACAGCTCTATTAAAACATTTATTGTAACATTTACACATAGAGTTCAGACTAGGATCTATAATATTTTCTAATGTTTTAAAAGAAGTCTCTTCTGCTCAGCAAGGCTGCATTTATTTGTAAGTAGGGCTGGGTATCATTCAAAAATTTCCGATACCGATACCTTGACTTCGATACCGGTTCCTGAACGATACTTTTTTCGATACCAATTTTATGAAATCTGGACCGACTGTGCAGACCTATCGGTGTATAAGGCTATAGTAAGATACCACGAGCAGACTGCTCGTTTCGCATCGCTCTCGCGGATGTCAAACACTGATCGATCTGCGCCTCACTGACATTGATGAGATTAACCCCTTAGGTATCGAAATTTGGTACCGAACGACAAGACGTTTTTTGATACTCAATGGTATCGAGGCAATTCGGTCGGTGCCTAAAAAGTATCAAACTCGATACCCAGCCCTGTTTGTAAGGCAAAAATACATGCCTGATTCAAGAAGGGGGTCTAAAAAATGGCCAAAATATATTATTAATTTTAAGTTAAGTTGTGTTTTTTATTTGTATAATGTCTGCTAGAATGCAAAAAAAACGTTCAGTGTTAAGTAAATATTTTTAAATTGTTGTTTTGTAAATAATTTTTTCTTTAAAAAAGCAAGACAAAACAGTAAAAAGCACATTTTGGCCGTTTAATTTATGCAATGGTGAAAAAATAGGCAAAATGGGGGAAAAAACACGAAAAACCGTATTCGGCCTTCGGCCCAGTGTTTCATTTTGTTCGGCTTCGGCCAAGAATTTTCATTTCGGTGCATCCCTAGTCTGAACATCTCCAGACTGTTGCTTGCAGCATGAGTGTACTTGAAATTCTTTCATTCTTGCTTGGTTAAATTCATGAAACATCATGTTTAAGCAAGAATATTTCATGTTTAAATTAATTTGATAAATTGTTTTCACAGTTCCTGTACTGTAGCCAATAATTTAATTCTTATCAAATTGCAAAAGATCCAGGCAGAATATAGTCAAGTGTGCATATGCATCTGTGATGCTTCCCTGAACCCATTTTACAGGTTTGACAGAACCTGTTGAACTGATTTGTGCTTTCGCCACTTTGCTTTTGCCATCGGGCTTAATAGCGTTGATGGTGATAAATGGAGCAAGAATAACTCCCAGAACACAATCCTCCTCTGTGCTTGTGTTTTTTTTTTTTTTCACACTCTTACTGTACCGACAGATAAATGCTGACAGACATTTGGCAAAAGGCCTTGAGAACAAACAAACTGACACAAAAGCCCATTATGACCTTTTGGGCTGGAGAGATGACTGAAACTAGTGCTGTGTTACTCTCTCCTGTCAGCATGGCTGTAATAGTCCTTCATCACATGGAAATCACGCTTTTCATTTACATGCCTTATTTGCTTTCTCTGCTGATCACTAGTGGAAAAAGCTGTCTGGTCCGTTTAGGATTCTACTGTAAAGCTGTCACGGGTCTAAAGTCATGTATTTATCTAGATCTATATTCATATATATAGTTGCAAAAATGAGCTGATTTATTGTGTTAGGAGGTATATAGTTATAATGTAGGTTTGAAGGGCTCCACTGTATGATTATAGTCTTGGGTAATAGCAGGCTGTGTGTGGACATGGGTGTGTGTGTGTGTGTGTGTGTGTGTGTGTATGTGATCTCTTACTACTACTGACAAGGCTTGTTGTCAGTGGGCTTGGCCTGTTCGGTAGTGTGCAAACTCTGCACGTGGTGTGATTTAAGTTAAAGAACAGAAAGTACATTTAAAGAAACTTTGTTTTTTTGAAAATGGTGTGATGGATCTGACCTTGTAAACTGCAGTGAGTTGATATGCACGATAGAGTTAAAGTGAATTTGCTCATCTGAATTCATCTTTAGATGGTTTCGTCTAAGATCAAGTAGTTTTGTTTGAATAAACTTTATATTTAATATTTTTTATATTTGATTTTAAATGCAAAATCATTTTGTCAGATGGCAGGAAATAAAATAATAGCATGTATTATGTAAAAATTTATGCACATACATTAATGTATGCGACAGATGTAGTTCTTTATGTATTTTATTTACAGGTTTTCATATATTTTATCAGGATGTCTGGTCAGCCTATATACCAAAGACATGAAAGGACCATAGTTGGATCGAATCACTGGATTAAAATGAGATGCAAGACAAACTGAATTTACAGAATTCGGCAAACTTTCCCTAACTGCTGTGCTCTTGTTAATTTTGGGTTTGGAAGTTGATCATTAAGCTAATGTGAAAAATGGCCTTATAATGCCCTTGTCAGTTTGCATGCTCTGATGAACAGTGCATTTGAGACTAGAGTTGTCAAAAGTACCGATGATGTACTGAAATTTAAAAAATGTGATGATACCAGCATTTCCCGCTAGCATTTTGAATGGTGTTGTGTGGATTCTCAAACACCTCTGATTGGCCATTCACAAGCTCAACATATTTGTCTGTGATTAGCTACAGTGATCATCGCTTCACGCTCTTCACCGAGCGCCTACACAGATACAATCGTAAGCGTTTGAAATCCATGTCTATCAGCGGATCCGTCTATGAGCAGATATATTAGGAAACCGCTGATAGACATAGCTTTCAAACGCTTCCTTGTGTGTCTGTGTAAGCGCTCGGTGAAGAGTGTTTTAAACATTTTTAAAATTTCAGTACTGACATCAGTACTTTTGACAACAGTATTTCAGACTAATGAAATCAGACTGCATCTCTGCTCAAAAGGTTTTTTAAGTCAGACAAGCTCAATGATCCATCACAATGTTCTCAACTATTTCCTCAAAGCAAGGTCAGAACACTAGGGATGTAACAATTCACTCAACTCCCGATTCGGTTCGATTCACGATTTTGATTTCACTATTCGATTCACAATTTTTCTTTTACAAATTTTAAACTAAATGTGTCCTTTTATTAATGCTTGGACAAAATGCTGCACGTTTCTTTGTGAAATTGAAGTCTAACACTATAATACTAATATAGCACTTGCATATTATTGTTCTTTTGTTGGTTTTGATTGTCCTCATTTGTAAGTTGCTTTGGATAAAAGAGTCTCCTAAATAACAAAGTAAATGTAAATAACAAAACTAAATTGAAATTTTAAAACAAACCCCAAATCAAATTAATAAGTAACACAAATAAAAGAAATCTCTTCATATAAACAAAATCAGGCTTTGTCTGTGCTCTTTACATTTAAAATGAGCCGCAACCACTGCATTTTAATCATGATCATGAACTCCTACCCCTAACTGAATCGCAATTTGTTTAGCATCTCAACCGATTTGAATCGTCACATATTTAAATCGATTGTCAACCGGCTCGCAGTTATTTGTTACATCCCTACAGAACACTCAAGTCCCTGTTGCTCCAGAAAGGCTTTGCTCCCACACATATATCTGCTTTTGCATTATTTTTGCTTTCAAAATAAACCTTTGTGTAACTTGACGAGAGGTCAAAAGCATCCATTATGGTCAAAGAGGACTAGCGCATTGTTGAACTTATTTAACATTAACTGTGGGGCAGTGAAGTGTGATAATTACTTAGAAAGATTTCTGAATTCCTAGAAGTTGCTCATTGGAGGTCATGAGTTTTGTTTAATATATTCCACATACAGTGATTTCATGTGTGGCTAAACTTTTTAAGTGATCTGTTTGGTATGTAAATATAAACAGTATATGCACGTAGACACAAATTTTGTTTTGGCAACTTGTGAAAAACCTTGACTGGTTTTCGGTGTCAATAAGATTCCTTGATATATTAATTAAAGGGGCTTTCCTCTGTTTTTTTTTTACTTGGCACCTATGAAAGAATTAATTAATCAGCAAGCCAAACTGCCTCAGTCTGCTTTAAATACTGTAGTTTTTGCTTTCTATAAATTTGATTAATCTCAGCCACTAAATTACTGAAGAATCAGAAATAGCTTTATTGACAAGTGTGTTTACACACTCAAGAAATTCGTCTTGGTGTCAGGAGCTTCCAGTACAGAAAGAGATATAATTTAAGGTAATAAAGTGTAATAAAACACTAATAATAAAGATAATAGACCATAAATAAGAAAATATAATATGGTAATAAAATATAAAGAAAAAGAATGTGCAAATGTGCTATTTACAGATTAGAAGTTTTGATATGTGTTATGTATTGTTCAGGTGGAATATGGCCTGGGGGAAAAACTGTTTTTGTGTCCGGCTGTTTTAGTGCTCTGTGCTCTGTAGCCCCGGCCAGAGGGCAACAGTTCAAAGAGGAAGTGTGCTGGATGTCAGGGGTCCAGAGTGATTTTACCAGCCCTTTTTCTCACTCTGGAGGTGTACAGTTCTTGGATGTTAGGCATGGGAGCACCAATAATCCTCTCAGCAGTCCTGACTTCTCCTGAATTCAAGAATCTTCTCCACTGTTTGTTCCATGTTGTTAAGACTGCACCAGACAGCCAGCTGCTCAACCTCTTGTCTGTAAGACTCCTCACCATCCTGGATGAAGCCAATGACTGTAGTTTCGTTCGCAAACTTCAGGAGCTTGACAGTGGGGTCTTTAGTGGTGCAGTCATTTGTGTACAGGAAGAAGAGCAGTGGGGAGAGAACGCAACCCTGTGGGGCACCAGTGCTGTTAGTGAGGGTCCTGGATGTGAGTTTCCCCAACCTCGCTAGTTGCTGCCTCTCTGTCAGGAAGCAGGTAATCCACTGACAGATAGAGGTGGGTACGGAGAGCCTGCTCAGTTTGACTGAGAGAAGATCAGACATGATGGTATTGAAGGCCGAACTGAAGTCCACAAATAAGATCCTTGCATAATTCCCAGGTCTTTTGAGGTGTTGCAGGATGTAATGCAGTCCCATGTTGACTGCATAATCAGACCTGTTTGCTCTGTACGCAAACTGAAGAGGATCCAGCAATGGGTCCAGTGATGTCTTACATGTCTCTCAAATGACTTCATGACCCCAGACGTGAGAGCGACAGTTCTGTAATAATTAAGTCCAGTGATTTGGGGTTTTTTGGGGACCAGAGTGATAGTGGAGCATTTAAAGCAGCAGGGAACTTCACACTGCTCCAGCGATCTGAAGCCCATAGTGGTTAGTAAAATTTGCAAGTCAAAAAAAGAGTAACTGCTCTTTTTCTCTGTAGGCAAATCTCCTGAAGTATTTTTTTTAAAGCCAGATTCTTTTTTTAATGAATAGGTCTCCCAGAAGCACAATTGTCATCATTTATGTAGCCTCATGTCATTATACACCCATATGACTTGCTTTTTTGTTGAAATCAAAAGATGTTTAGCAAATTGTACTTGCTGCTTTTCCCCACAAATTTGAATGTTTTCAAGTGACAAAATGACTAAAGTAGTAGTTTATGTGCCTTATATAGAAGTAGTTCATGTGCCTTATATGTGCACTTTGTATGAAAAGACTGAAGTGCAATTTATTCAGTGAAAGTCTTACTTCCTGCCACTGCTCTCAAATCTCTCTTGCATTTAAGTTCAATTAAATATAGTGACATGTTTGACATAAGTGACTTTAAAGAATAGTTTTTGCTTATAAATGTAGGCCTTGCTATATATTTGCTTATTCTGTAAGCTTGAGTATAATGGTTTAATGTTAGTAGTTTAATGGCGGTATGGCATTGTTGTCAAACTTGCTTCTGAATTTGAATGGACTCAAAAACAAGTGAGATTTCAGTGTCATTGACGTCAAACCTGGTGAACCATCTTGGCATGCTTTATTTTTGAATGGATGTGAATACAAATAACATGAGGGTGTGTAAACAATGACAAAATGAATTTGAATGGACTCAAAAACAAGTGAGATTTCAGTGTCATTGACGTCAAAGCTGGTGAACCATCTTGACATGCTTTATTTGAATGGATGTGAATACAAATGACATGAGGGTATGTAAACAGTGACAAAATGTCAATTTTCAGCATTTATGGGGTTATGTAGCAAAACACTAAGAAATCAATGTTGATCACACTAGTGTTGTCACGGTACCAAAATCCACGGTATTCGGTACCAAAGCAAAACACAAAAACATGCTAATTAAAAATTGACTACTTTCATTTAATCCAAAATGTGTACACATTTAATTTTAAAGGGCTTTTGAAAAAAATGCCCAGAACTTCTGACTGATATGACACAAACAATGTTAACCATTTGTACATTCTCTAACACACATATTTTAGATTCACAATTCATTTAAAAGCCTCTGGTGTGTAAAAATAGTAAATATCATCATGTCCTCCTGTGTTTTTTTGTTTACCCTAATAAAAGTTATAGGAGCATTAAATGGTTAATAAAGAAACTTCATTCATATGCTCATTATATTAGCTTATGCTAACGATTAACTACTCTAATAACAGCGTTCATTTCAATCCGACATTCAAATTAAAATATTGAATAATATGCAGTGTTTCCCCCAGAACGTGCACTCTATTTGTGGCGGCATATATATGCAAATTCATTTTCTTCCAGCAGGAGGCGCTTGTAGAGCGCAAGAGATCAGGTTTCCCCGGTAATGCTGTACACAAAGCAGTGCTCGGCTCACAAACGCTGCTCAGGCATTACAGGCAAGATGAAATTAAAATGACATCCATAATTTTCTGAAGACAGTCATTTCCTTCAGAAATACAGTCATATAAAAACACCCGCACCGGGTTTCGACTTTGACACGTGCAGTGCTCATGTTTATTCAACGAAGTCAAAGCCTTTTGGAAAATCTATTTGTGGCTGTGAGTTTTGATATTGTGGCGGACCACCTCAAATAAATCAATGTATGGGAAATACAAATATTAAAAATTAAAATGAAACTTACCTGCTTGAACGCTTTCATTTGATCTGGGTGTCTTTAAAGTGTTTTTTTAGTTTGGTGTGTTTCCTCGTTTTGATGGCGCCACGTCTCAGTGCTTTTATGAAGAGAGCGCATCTGCGCACCTTTCGGATAGCGCATCAAGAACCGGTTTGACCAGGTACTCGGTACCACCGGCACTTAAAAAAGCCTGGTACCGTAACATTAGGGCCTTTCGCACCGCGGGAACCTTTTCATGGTACCAGAACTAATTGTGGAATTACCCACTTTTTGGCATTTTCGCACCGCCGGAACCATGTCCATTATTGTGAAACCCGCGATACACAACAAAAACAGCTCCGATCACAGCGTCCTCCATCCTTCTGTTGTTAATGTTGTTCTTTGTTTCTGTTGTTGAACACCACACACAAATGATGTCGCTGTCGACCGGCTTACGTCACTTCTTAGTACAGACTGTCGTTGCAAATGCAACCCTTTAAATGGTACTGGGAAATAGTTCGCGCAAAATCGTCCCAGTACTTTAGTACTGTACATTTAGTTCTGGAACTAAAGCGGTGCGAAAGGCCCCATTTTAATTTTTTTAGTACCGACTTGGTACCGAAGTACCGTGTCTTTTGACAACACTAGATCACACTAGGATTGGGTACCGAAACCCGGTGCCAATATGGTGATGCGAGTGTCCATGTTGTTTTCACATTCCGACTTAAAAGCACAACTCAGGAAATGAGAGCAATCGAGGACTTACTCTTACACTTACATTACACTTACTCTGATGGCAGCAGGTAGATATCGTTAGCTAGCTAAGCTAAACATTCTTAAATTAAAATGCCTAAAGCTAAACTTCCCTTGTAATGAATTGCAATGAGAGGCTTCTTGTCACAGAATGAGGCAGAAAATATGTTCTATACTGTAAAAGATATGGTAAAAAGACTGTCGATTAGCAATGGATTATAAATATACTTAATTATGATGAAAATACCAAAGTTGGCTTGAATAACACAGATAAACGATACATTGTCGCAGTCGAGTGTTTATTGTCTTTGTTTTATCATTCAAAACGTTTATATCTTCTGTTTACTCAGTTACAGCGATAGCAATGCCTTTGTCCATATTAGGGATTTCCTGAGTCCTATTCCTTTTGTGATGCAGGTGGAGTTTCTGCGCGAGGGCGCCATCTGGGGTCCAATATGAATGAAACGGACATTACATTTATTTATAGGGCTTAATAACGGCCAATCCATCCTATTTTGGGTATTATTATTATTTTTTAAAAGTATCGGTTCAGGCACCGTTTAGGCACCGGTACTGATTTGGCACCGGTATTGTAAAAAACCCAAACGATACCCAACCCTAGATCACCCATTGTGTGCATGTATCATCTATGAGTTCAGATTTGATTCCCCCTTGCCACTAAAACCATACACATTCTTTCCACATTCATGATAGAAAACAAGTTCTACAGGCAAGCAGTCTGTCGAAAAGCCTACTGGGATTTATTTGTAGGCTTTTTTGCTCCCCTCAGAACAAATTTGATTAAAGTATTTGTATTTGTATTTGCTATTTGCTCTTTATCAGCTTTCCTTATAGGGTCTGAGAAGTGGAAACTGCCCCTTTTCAGACAATAATGTCCATCTGGCTCCATTTTACACCAGGAACAGAGCTTATCCGCTGTCTCTCACTTTGGTCTGCTCACCTCTAAGTGGGAATACAGTGCTCTGCCACACTGTTGTAAGAGCAACGAGAACATTGGCATAGATGTGCGAGGTGCCTGGAAATTAAGGGATAGATCACGGACACTGGCCTGGCCATCTGTTTGTGTGGGGTGAGGTGGTGTTGAGATTGTTCAGGCTTGTTCTTTGCTAGTTTTCTGACATGAAAAATGGCCGATGATTGTGCAGCACATTATACTTTTCTTTGAAAGCAGGAAATTGGAGCTTTATGATATGTAACATGTTGTATATGTTTTTAAACAGACCAATATCAGCCTGCCATTCTGTAAACGAGCGTCTGCATGAGTGCATGTCCGCTTCACTGAACCGTCTCACTTCGTCTGTGAGGAGAGAGTGAGAACAAGAACTCTCTTTGTTTACTTCAATCTGACCCGTAAGAACCAGCGACGTGCAGCTATTGTAAATTGTGACGACTGAGAAAGCACTTTGGGGGGAAAAACAGCTTTATCTCGATTCTTTGCCAGAACTTGCTGAAATGCACTGAACAGAAGTTCATAACCTCTTACGTCATCAGGAAGGGGAAAGGTCACCTCTTTAGTGGGTTTACATTGACTCTTACCTCAGGAAATGGCAGACAGATAGCATTTAATCTTATGTATCCAGCTTCCGTTATTCTTTGAACGTTGAGGTAGGATGTGTATAACTAAAGTTGGCTGCGTGTGTGCCTTGTGGGAGGAAGCCTCTCCATTTGTGGATTTTTACACTGACAAGAAATCTCCTTGGGCTAAAACAAACATGATCTTTACAGAAGCATAAGCAGGGTTGATTCTTATGGATCTGTAGTTTATATATTGTATGTGTTTTATATTAATGCTTTTATTTACTGCATTGCTGTTCAAGACAACATGAATTTAAAATTGATGACATTTACTTGCTAAATATACATTCATTGTCTTACTGTAAATGAATCATCAGTCTACAGAGAAATCTTTGTGCTCTTTTATCAAAATGTAATCAAATATTTTTCCAATGGATAAAATTAAGTTGCTATATACACTAATGTTTAGGGATGTAACGATTCACTCAGCTCACGATTCGATTCGCGATTTTGATTTCACGATTCGATTCGATTGGAGATGCACCGATCGATCGGCCAGGGATCGGAATTCCGATTCCGAGCCGATCCATTTTGTTACCAGTGGCACAGTCAATAACGTCAGCCGCGCATTCTCGCTCTCTTCTCTCCGACGACCCTTTCTCGCATTATTTTAGTCATTCCCGCAGGTTTCCCGCGCTTACACCAAAAGCACGCGCACCAGAACTGATCAATATTAGTGGAGCGCACACAAGCCACACAGTCTCAAACAGCTTGTGAGCCACAAATACCAAAATGAGTGGCTAACTGCACTAAAACGTTCAAATACATACACAATTGTCAAAATGCCCGTCTTGGCGAGTATCCAGTTAAAGTAAGTTTTGGAACGTTAAATAGTTGAGAAAGAGAACGCATGTTGTGTAACATGGGCCTGTTTACACCTGGTCACTTCATGTGTTTTTTTCTGATCGGATAGCTATCCGATCGTGAAAAGACCAGGTTAGGCTATATCACATTAGTCAGACTGCGCTAATGCAACACGCATCGCTGGGGATGAGTAGCTGAGTATCTCTTCAGCAAGCCGACGCGCAAACTGCCACGAATGAAACTGAAAGTAAGACGCAGACGGTCAACACACAATTATCTTCATTAAAAGGGGTAAGACAAACTTATCTTTCCAGTGCTGATGCCGCATGCTCTCCTATTGCGGTTTTTGATCTTGAAATGAGCTGATAATTAATAAAATGCAGCGCTTATCTTTTGATTTCGTTGACGTGAACTCCGTTAAATTTAAATATAGCGCGGGAATTGAAGATCGCTTAAAGCTTTTCCTCAGTTTCCGCTGTAAACAAAGCAGCGCTGCACCCATGTACTTTAATATGTATTATACAGAGGCAAGAGGAAAAGAAAAAATACCATCGAAAGACCGTAAGTTCACCTCAGACATACATTCATATAAACTCCTATCCCTAATTTAATTTCGATTTGTTTAGCATCTCAACCGATTTGAATAGTCACATATTTAAATCGATTTTCAACCGGGTCGCGGTTAATCGTTACATCCCTACTAATGTTCAAAAGTTTGGGGTTAGTAAGATTTTTTAAAAATGTTTTTAAAAGACATCTCATGAAGGGTGCATTTATTTGATCAAAAATAAAGAAAAAACCGTTAGCCTATAATGTGAAATATTATTTGTATTTGTAATAAAATGTTCTATTTTAATGTTTTCTTTTTTTTTTTTATTCCAACACTGGAATAAATTAGCCTCCTTTTTTTCAGCAGCCATTACTCAAGTCTTAAGTGTCACATGATCATTCAGAACTCTTTTTAAATATTTTTTTTTTGTGTCTTTACTGTCACTTTTGATAAATTTATAGCATACTGCATAAAAATGTTAATTTCTTTATAAAGTAATTTATCACACTTTTGAATGATATTTGTTTTTTTCTCATAATATATTCTTTTTATAAATCCAGAAATTCATTGCATTACAGACGTAAAATTTGTTGCTAATGTCATAATGTTGAGTTTAAGCAATTTTCCCTAATATTTGATCTGCCTCTTCTGAAATTCAGGCTGTAAAGTCACAAAACTGATTGACGTCCACATATTTAAATTTGTTGAAGGAACAAATTTGAATTTGATTTAACTCTAAGGGAGTTAATCTAATACCAGAGATTTTATCAAGTAGACTGTGATCTCTCATCACTAATACTTGATTGGGATGGCAGAGTACAAGATGATTTGATGCTTGCCTTTGTGCCAATTTTCATGATATGCTGACATCAACATACCCCATATAGTAGCTTGTTAGGAACTGCTCTGCTGATTACAGCTTGTAATTAGCCACAGACTCTCTTGTTAAACTAGACTCTCTCCTTGACCGTTAACAAGAGAGTGAGACAGCGAGGTGATGCAGCACTGGCAGGTCTTTGTTCTCAGGACTGTGGGGCATGAAGGTGCCAGTAGCTTGGGAGAAGAAAGATCAGCCAGCCCCGGTCTCAAGGGTGGAGGGAGTGAAAATGAAAAACGCTAAAACTCCCATTTTCTTTTTATCCTATTGCACGCCTGCAGTGACCCACTAATCTTTCCGTCTGTGCTTACAGAGCAAAGCACAAAAGCAAGATGTTCATTATGGAAATCACTTAAATGAAAGCTCTTGCTCGTTCCTGCATTAGCATACTCTCTTGATTGGATGGTCGGCTGGTTGAGATTAGTGAGGATGATTAGTTTATCTACTTTTTTTTTTACGCTGGTGAAATGACGCTACCCTCTCCTGACGCTATGCTCTGCTCACATGCTCTGATATAATAATAGCTTTGTAGGACTATACATTATTTGGATAATTAAAAAAATTAAATAAATCTGATTGTTGCACAGAACTGAAAAAATATATATATTCATATTTAATATTAATATATTTTCTATCCAATTTTATTGCTTTACTTTCTTTAAAAGTGTGGTTATTTTATTGGCTTGTATTTTTTTTAATCAGTATCATTAAAATTGAGGTAAATTTAAAAAATCTTACAGAATTATTTTATATTATTTAATAAAATAATAATTTGGTTTTCAGCCAAGTACATCCAGAATTTCGTGGCATCCCTACTTTTTTTTGTTGTTTTGTTTTGTCTTATTCTGTCAATCTCTTTCCAACTGTTTTTGAATGACTGAACATGTCTTATGTGAACACTCCCTAAAAGCATGACTAATCTGTGTTTATGAATATGACCAGCATAATAACACCCACCAGCTAGCTGATTATGAAAAGGTGTAGTTTTGCACATCCCTACTTTAGATTTATTTCATGGTCTCCTGTGTTCTGGTTTAGCACTGTGGCGAGATCCAATTTCCAGGTCCAAGTGGTCATGCTGTGCCTGATTTCTTTTACACATTCAGTCCTGTCCCCATAGCTGATGTTCAGCCCTAATTGGTATAATGTCTTCCTTTCAGTTTTGATTTAATGGCTGCTCAACAGGCACAACTTGTGCTTTTGGCCCTTTTCCCCTCATTTGGTCAATTCAGCTGTTCAAGTCGCATTGATTTTAATTATCATGGAGAGTCTGGAGCTTGTATACGGCCACTAACAGTAACTTGGGCCTCCAAATTTGTTATTTTTAGTGACATGGCAAACATTTGTTAAATCTACTCGGATCCCTGGAGGACGCACAAAACCAGCAGCCATATATAGAGTCTTTATGGTGTTCTCAACCAAAGAAGCTGTTTGCTGTCTCAAAAGCTGATGTTCTGGAATGATGTCATTTCCTGTTTCCCCCAAACCACTTCCTCTTTTAGCTTGTCTCAGCCAGTGCTGAGACTGAGGTTGGTGCTATCCCTTTGTTCATTTGGTACAGGAAGCTAACACGCCCATCCTGTTAAACGTTTTTTTCAATCATTCAAGGGCAAATAGAGTAAAAAAAAAAAAAAAAAGCTAATTTTTTTAGTCATTATGGAGATTCCACCTCAAAAAGTATCACTTAAGTCAGAAACTGAAGTTTCTGAACATGCACTTACCATTTAGATTAGGGATGCGCCGATCCGATTATCATATCGGGTATCGGCTCCGATAGTGCCATTTTTCTCGGATCGGGTATCGGCCAGAGAGGGCCGATCTAAATCCGCTGAATTTAAATCCGCTTTCGCGGAGCCAGTTTGGGCGCGCTGAGCGCTTGTCATATCACAAATAGTCAGTGTTTTCAACCATATAATGCTTATGTTAGGTTTCAGACATTTAAATACACAAGTACTAGCAAAACCATACATTTACAGTTTGTAAAATACATGCTGATGTCTATGGAAATGGCAATAATCATCCTTAAAAATATTTTGATTGATATCATATACAGATTGTGTGAATAACTATAAAGTTTACTCTGCTCTTCTCCCAGTTTACCGGAGACCTACTTTAACATGTTTCGGTAGGAGAGAATGAATTTGCGTGTTGTAAATCCCACAGCTCGGATGCAGCGCGAACTAACATGGCGGCACCCATCACCCGGTATAGATCAACTAACACAGTTGATATAAAAGTGTTTAAACTACCAAATAGATTTACTTGCACATATTTCAGAATCGGAATATCAGATATTTCATAATATAGTGAGCATGTTTGTGAATATTTTGAATAAAACAGGAAAAACGAAATAAAAGCGATCCATGTGTCATACAGATCTATTGTGGCTGCGTTGTCACATGACAAGCATGACGCATCGCCATGGAAACAATAAGGCGATACATTCTAAAATAACGGTCGCCTAAAAAAAACCTCACGCTGGGGGCTCAGCTAGAATATTTTAAACTCACGTGTGAAAGGGTTAATGTGAACTACATATGCATATTTAAGTCCTTACATTAAAGTTCACACAAACTCTTTTCTCCGCTGTGGCTGTCAGTCATTCGTTCAGCCTTTAAACCCTGGTCGCGTTCGGTTACAGCAGTCAGCTCGGTAAAGCTCTCTCCAAGATCATTCTGTGTTCCCATTATACTTGATTTGTAAATACATGTCTATGATTTAGCAAAAAAGACTTTATCTTCTTGCCGGAGTTAAATGTTGTTTTGTTACTTGCTACCGGGTGTCTGTGAGAACAAAACATGGGCGTAGAAAAGACTAAAAATTGTTTTTAACGTGCACAGTAACTGAAATTTAAAACTGTTAAAAGAAAGGCTCAATAACTGTTGCACAGATATAATACACTACGCATCAATTTCTCTTCCCTTCCCTGCAGTTTTTAACACGAAGCGCGTACAATGTGCGCATCCGGTGTGCAGGCTGTGACGCCAGGTTGCTTCAGGCTCCAAGCGCATCATTCTGCACACCGGATGCACATATTGTAAGTGCTTCGTGCTCATAGACTGTATAAAAACAGTTCGTGCTGCTCTGTATTTGTTTTGTCCTATCGTATCTATCATATGTTGACGACTTATAAAAAAATATGCTATAGATTTCAAAGAAATGTATTTTAATTTTATAGTATATACTTATATATAAATACATTCATGAATGTTTTTAATGAATGGATTTTATAATAATACAAATAGCAATTTGTAACATTTTACCATATTTAGTGCAACACTTCTATTTGTTCCCCACAAAATAGTTTTTTTTCACTAAATGTTTGGATTTCTAAAATTATTGTGCACTGATTTTTCTAGAATAAATTTTGCTGCCGAATTATCCACTAACCTAGTTTGTGATACATTTTTGTCATAGATTATAAATATACATAGGTCTATATTTTTTCATATTTATTGTTTATTTTATTTTTCTTTATAATGAAGTAGTCTGTATCTAGTAGATTGTGAAAGAATGATTATCAGTTCCACACAGAGATATATAAATTCTACATTTATTTAAATGAGGGAAAAAAACTTCACTGGTATCGAATCGATATCGGTATCGGCCAATACCGAACCCTAGGTATCGGAAGCGAAAAGGGTGGATCGGAGCATCCCTAATTTAGATATGACCAGCGTACATACCATAGCTTTGTAACTTGCCATTTAATTAGATTCAGATGTCAGTTTAGGAGTGCACTACTGGTGTATTGTTCTGTTTCTGGGAGTGATTTCACTTGTAGTTTGGTTGTATTGGCTCTTTTGATCCGAACCGAAAAAGTAAATGATACATTTAGTCCTGGTTCGTTTAACATTCATACTAGGGCTGCACGATATATCGTTTCAGCATCGATATCGCTATGTGCACATCCGCGATAGTCACATCGTAGGATGTGCGATGTTTAGTATAGGCTACTGATCGTTATATTTATACTGATTGTTTTCTTTGCTCACACACAGACACGGTGTCTACACCGGACGCGACAGTTGTGCAGAGATACCCATTGTAAATAAATTTAGTAGCAGAGCTACTGCAAGGGATTTTCAGTGCTGGAAATCCATTAATCCTTTGTTGAAAATTCCGCGTCGTCACGGAGAGCGCAGGTAACGGTTGCTTAGCAAAGGCAGACGCCACGAAAGTGCAAGCTCCCGAGTGCTTTAGAAAGAAGGAGAAAGCGGCGCGACTGGCGTTTTCCCCACGCATTTTTAGGCGCGATATGTGAACGGCCCCAAAGTCTGTCTACACTGGACGTGATAAAGCGACCGTTGCCAATCATTTGAACTTTCTATCAGTACGTCATAAAGGGACTGTCCTCAGAAACATGTTGTTGGCATTTTAATTTAATTTTACCTGTAATTCCTGATAAAGCAGCATTTATGAGCGCGGGGCTGCTTTGTGTACAGCCGTTACTGGGGAAACCGCATTATTTCGGCGCTTCTAAAGCACCACCTCCTCGTGGCAAGGAATGAATTTGCATTTCCAATAAGGCTTTCTTGCTCTTTATGGTCCGATCAATGAAAATATCAACTCGTCTTTTTACGCAGCAAACACATGGAGTTGTAAATGATAGAAGATAATGTGCCTTCTAAAAATCTAAACAATTATGACAGTAATATTTATACGTTTTAAATTAACAATAATTTATATCCTTGATTTATCCCTTTTCATAAAAATGGTCTAAAGGCTGAAATGCTGTTGTATAAGATTTTTGTTTTTGTGAAAACCTGTATCTGAACTGTAAATCATGTAATTTTATGGCTCAGCTCTGTATGTTACCACAGACATTGTCCAACCAATACTGTTCATTTTGCTTGTGCAGCTCTTAAAATGGGTCATACATGGCCTTACATTTATTTTTTACAATTCTGCAGATACCCTGTAAATAGTGAAATAAAATTCCTTCCTTCATATTTGTTGATATTTGTGTATTGAAAAATATTTTTGATTGACATTTAAACTCCTATCTGATTTTTTCTCTCTCTCTCTCTCTCTCTCTCTCTCTTGTTCCTGAGGCTTTCTGTGTTATGAATGTTAATCAAACAACAAAACACAGAAAAATCACTTTTGTAGCTTTAACACAGATTTATTAATTTAATTTATACAGTGAAGACTATGCAGTGTTATTTTACATTTGATTATTCCATTTCTGTACCTGAATACTGTCAGTTTTACCTGAAAATATAAAGCACTGCTTATTTCATTTGTATCTTTGTTCTGTTATATTTATCTATGCTTGCAATTTGTTTATTTCCTATGCTGATGCCTACAAAATCACCGCAATCATTGATTTTTTTTAATTTTTTTTCCAAATAAACTATTCAAGTCATGTGGTGATTTTTTTTTTTTCATATCGCAATATATATCGCAGAAAAATAAAATAGCGCAATGTTGAATTTTTCCCAATATCGTGCAGCTCTAATTCATACTGTCATTTTTTGAACACCGAACCTAAATATACAAAACAAAAGGTATAAGGGTACAGTCACAACCTGATTGGACAGCTTTGATGACGTGGTTCTGACACATGTACCAAACTGTAATGGGCAACATAGCTCCTATGACAAGACGAACCAGGTATGCTTGAACATTTTGTCCTCTTTAGGGTCTTACCTTGTGACATCGCATGCTGTTTTAAATTCATTTAGATGTCTTTGGTCCCTGTTGAGTTTAAATATCAGTCAGACTTCACCAGAGTTCATTTAAAAGTAGATTGAGGTCCACTTATTTAGAATTTCACTTGTCTAGTTCGAATGGCACTTTTTCAAATGAGTTTCAGATTTGTTTGTTTTAATCTAACCAAACCTGCCAGGTGTAAACCCATCCAAAGAGTTGGTTTATTATTATTATTTCGGTCATTATGTGTATTTCTTAGATTTCAGTGAAAGCATAAATGTTATTAGGAAGTTAGTTGTCTTGTTGGAGTGAGCTCAAAGTTGAGATCACTTCTCCCTTCTGTCAGTTTTCAAGCACATCACATGTCCATTAGTGCAGCGAGCACATCAGCTCAGATGTCAGGACTCAAGGCTCATTCTCAGTCTTAAAATCAGGCTTTACAATCAGAGCCAATACATTTTATTTCAGCATTGCACAGAAAGTGGTAAGCTGTGCAGTAAACCAGAAGTCAAAATCATATTTAGACTGTCATACTGTTCAGATTATCCTGTCTGCACTTTACAGTGAGATAGTGTTTATCTAATAGAGCTACTTATTGGCAACTACTTCACAATGTAATAAAACTTGTAATGCAAATGTCATGGTTTACCATGCAATTGCACTTGAAATTCGGCCAAATGCTGGAGAGAGACTTGGTGTGTCTGCAAATGAGTGAAACTGTGGTATCAGTTTCAATCTGTCTTGCGTGGCTTGCTTCACTTTTGGTCCACTACTGCATCTCATGGAAACGACTAACTGCATTAAAAAAAAAAAAAATTTGAGTTTGAGCTTATTTAGATGACCTGCTGTTACATTGGCAGCAGTGTTGCTTGGTCAAATATGATTGATCTGTATGCTATAGTATAGATTGTTTTGCAAGCAGACAAGAAAAGGAAGTGCTTGTATGTTTATTACCAGACTGTCATGTGTAGTCTTTTTTGTGCATGTGCAAAACTTTTCACTTCCATCATGCTTCTCGTATCTCAACGCACACACAAAATCAAAGTGTGTGAGTGTGTTAATGATAGTATACCAAGATTAGGGTCGTTTCTGACACATCTGTAATTATAATTTTGATTATCACCCTTGGCTTTGTGATGGAGCTCTGCTGACGTACCGCACACGTAGATCCATTCTGCAGGAGGATTAGATGAGCTTCAGGAAGCCTTTCATAAAAGATGGCAGTAGGGCTGGGCGATATGACGATATTATCGTATATCGACGATGTCACGTAAGTATCGCGATGTCGATGTCAACAGTCAGGTAACAGACGATTATTGACATTATCGGAAAAAAATGACAAATGATAAATCCTACTATATCTCAGCTCGCCCCTCAACATGCACGCGTTCTGAGATTCGGCAGCCCAACACTGAATATTATTTTGTGGGCATTGTATTTTAATTAATAAAATAAAAATAATAAAAATTACAATACAAAAATGAAATTTAAATTACCCTGCTTCTAAATAAATAAAGCAGTTATTTTTATTTCGTTAAAAATAGGCCAAAAGAGACCTCCGAACTAGTAAGCTACCAGAAAGGGAAAAAAAACCCTTAGTTTTTGCTCCGAATTCGTTTTTAATCCCTGCATGATTTTAGTCATTCATACATGATAAATATCAAATACGTTATAGCTTGACTACAAGTTTAAAAACAATGCTGCAATTGTTATAATTAAGGAAATTAAACTTACCATCATGAAATATCTACACAGGCGATAAAATCGGAAAATAGGCATATTTTATTAAAGACATTATTATATGACATCAACATGCATTTATCATTCTTACAATCACCACCAGAATGTCCAAATTTACCATGGTGAACTTAAAATTGTGTTCTATTATTTTTCCTCAACAGTTCTCCTCACAAACACAAATTTGATAAGAACAGAGTGGAAATGATTGGCAACACCAAAATAACAGCAAAGCCAATGATTTCTGTTAGTTTAAGCACAAACTAAGAAAAGTAAAACCAAACTTTGTGACAATAATTAAGACCAAACTGAACATGGTGTGTGTTTATTAGGGGTGGAAATCACCAGAGGCCTCACGATACGATATTATCACGATACTTGTGCCAGGATACAATATTACTGCAATTTTAAATATATTTCGATATTCTGCGATATATTGCAATGCATTACCTTTTTACAACTTCAAATTATGTCCCCAAAGGAAAACTTTGACAACATCTGTTTTAACTAAAAAGAAACATTTTTCAGTTTATCTCACTTCAGTTTTATTGTTGCAGTGCAAAATGGGATTGTCAAGCAGACAAACTGACCAACACTTTCATAAAAACCTGTCATAAATGTTGTATGCACCTGGCAAACTCAACTATTTGTGTTACAGTCTAATCTAGTCCACCTTAATTAAATGTAAACAGGTATGCACTGCTGTGCTACTACAGGTATTTTGAACAATGCAACTTGAAATTGTACTAAAAAGTTGTGCAGACCCTTCAGCAATTGAGGCATTTGAAAGTAAATTACTGTTAAATTGAAATTAAATTTAAACAAAACATGTAGTCTTACATCTAGGGATACACCGAAAAGAAAATTCTGGTCCGAAACGGAAACTGAAAATTCTGGATGCACTTGGCCAAAAACCGAAGCTGCTTTGTAATGATTATTTATTATTTTATTAAATAATATAAAGTAATTTTGTAAGACTTTTTCAATTTAACTCAATTTTAATGATACTGAATTTTAAAAAACACAATCCAACAAAATAACCACACTTTTACTGAAAGTAACAATAAAAATGGACACAATTTATATTACTATTGGTAACACTTTACAATAAGGTTCATTAGTTAACTACATTAGATAATGAACTAAGAATGAACAATAGTTCTTCAGCATTTATTAATCTTAGTTCGTTAATTTCAACATTTACTAAAATCAACAGTTGTGCTTGTTAACAGTTAATGCACTCTGAATTGACATGAACTAACAGTGAATAACTGTATTCTCATTAACGAACATTAAGAAAGATTAATAATACTGTAATGTATTGTTCATTGTTCGTTCATGATAGTTAAGTATGTTTAATGTCAGAGATTGGTTTGGGATTGGCATTAAAATGTGTGGTGTGCGTTTGGCCTAACTGATCCTTGAAGTTCTTTATGCATGATTTATAAAGTTATTGAGACCTGGTTTTTACTGGGAGGAGAAAGTGTGTCATAAAAGAGAAAATGGGTGGGATTTCAGCCAGTCCAGAGAGGAATGGAAGAGAGAGTGTGTTTGGGGTTGGAAAGGGTGCAGAATGCAGCTGGGGCTGGCCCGCAGTACTGAGGGCTTTGTGATTTGTAATTATGTCGTACTCCGCAGGCCTGTAGTTTTGTGCCCTGCCACAGAAAGACTCTTTGTGGGGCAGCATAACGTGAGCAGACTGTGAAAACCCTCAGAGAGAGAGGAGTACGGCTGCAGCCCTCAAAGATCCACCCACATAATGAGAGAGAAAGTGAGTGAAAGGTAATTCAACGGAGAGCTTTCCCCTTAAGTTGTCTGAGACTTTACTATCATCTCAACTTCACTGTGACTCCTCAACCTTAACATTTTGATGTTGTTTTACGCTTTTCAGTTCTAGTGAATGTGATCTGATGACTGTTGATTTATGACATTGTTCATGAAGGTTTTCCTAAGAATAGTGCTGCTGTACCTTTGAACAGTCCGTGTCAGGGCTGTTCCTCCACCGCTGGGCTAATCATTAGCTTGGGGCAGCTGTGTTTCACACCACTCCAGTAGCAGGAGATGGGACACGGAGATCAATAATGGCAGGATACACAGCTACCTGATTGTGAGTGCTCTAGGGCAATGAGAAGTGCATGAGAGAGAGAAGAAAGTGGTGAGACGGGAAAAAGATAGGATATAAAAACGTATATACTTATGTGGGTTTTCTAAACGCTGTGATTCAGTGTTTTGCAACAGGTGACAAATAATGTCTCATGTTCCCTGATGTTAGTGAGCCACAATTATAAGGTTGCATGCATACTTTACAGTAAGTGAAACTTATCACAGAAAGTATCAGTTTTGTTGTGTTCTGCTTTAGTAATAAAGCAATACAAGTTAGAAATGACATGAGGGTGTTGAGAGTTTTTAATTTTGGGGTGTACTGTCCCTTTAATGAAATCCACCACTATAAAAAAAAATGTGTTTATTTCTTCACGATCTTGCATCCATTGAATCCCAAGCCTTGAGTGCAAAGGTTCTTTAAACAAGAAAGAAATGCAGGAAACAGTGAGCAAGGGCAAGACAACCATGTGATTACACAAAGCACGTAAGAGTTGAGCTGTGTATGTTCCAGAGGGAAAGCTTGTCGAGGCTGTCTGGAATAAAAGACCCATTTTATAGTCGGCACGAGCGCTGGAAACCTGAGCTATTCAAGGTTAAAGTGTCGTTCTAACTACTTGCACATGAGACACTGACCCAGTGCTCCATTCATTTTCTCACACATACTCGTGCATGTCAGTTGCATATATTTCATAAACGTCAATCAACAAATCAGATTAAAGCTCGCTGTCACTATAATAGAGTGCACCAGTTGGGTTCTGGAAGTAAACATCCCTTTGTTTTTCCTCCATAGAGTTATTGATTTTTAAAGATAACAAACTTTTAACGATAGACCTACTTTGGGTTGTTAATCGATGGTACATGCTTTTTTTTAAAGCCATTAGTTTGCATTATTTCATTATTATGTATATATTTAAATAATCATGTTTAATTTCAGAATTCTTGGCAGAAAAACTTTTACACCCATTATTCTGCAGAGAAATCTTTACCAATCACAAAATTGCAATAAGCAAATCCCACCAAAAGATCTTAGCGCTGTATATATAACTAACATCTTTAAATCAGTAGTTTTATGTTTATCTGTTGTTTTTAATTCGATTGTTATTTGCAATGCTTCATGGGATTGTAGTTCTTTCTCTCATTAGAGCTGTTTATAACACAGTCTTGCACCTTTGTCTTTTTGTCCAATTTTCAAATACTTTTTTGCTTCACATCAAAGGTTGTAGTGTTACTCACTTTGTAGCGGATTTGTTTGATTTATGTCAAGACTTTAACCAAGACATTATTAAAATCCCAATGAGAAAACCCAGCCAAGGTTGCTGAAAAAATGACCGGGCGATGTTTTGAAAAAGGCAGCTCAGGTGGTTGCTTACTACTTTGCTTCCTTGCATACATATTTGTCATGGTTGTCCCTGTATTAAGTTGATACCCTTGTACAACTTTGCCACACTCAACGACTCAGAGGTTAGTGATGTTCTTTTTCCCTTTAAGCTCCTTTTAGTCTTTCCCTTTGAAGCTTGGAATTTCAATCCGCCACACACACACAGACTCACACCTCAAACCCACATACTCCCTCCTAAAATGAGTTTTCCCTGCCTTAGCTTTTGTAACCATGGATACGGCTACAGGAAAGCCGCCTTGAAGGGCCTGTCGGCACAGAACTTCCATTAAATTAAATTAATTAGCAGCTGAAAACTTAAACAAGGTTGCTTATGCTATAATAAAACATGCCTCTGATTCAGAAAGCAGGGCTTAGATTTTTTTAAAGCATCAGTCGGCGAAGTCATTATCCTCTGTAATTTATCCCGTGAATTCTTCAGGATGTTAATGTGAAGCTGTAGAGCAATTGAATTCTCTTTTCGTCGGTTTTTCTGTCCCTTGGGTCATAGCGATAGTGGCATAACCATATTTCCTGCCACTTTTTGCTCATTTTGATGCAGTTTTTGTATTGTTACACACATACATCCTCAATATAGAAGACTAGGAGTGCCTCTTAAAAATAAAGTGAAGGAATTAATTATCAGTTGTTTATTAATAAACAAAATACAAATGTGTGATAATTATTTTAAGTAGTTCTAGTAGAGATTCTGTTAACGTTTTTTAAATGTCCCAAGTGCAACGATCATAAAGCTTGTTTGTATGCAACATACTCACTTTCTTAAAAGTCCTGTTGCAAGAAAGTCTGTGACAAAGCAATACAAATGTGTATTTGCCTGTAGTGTTTTGAGCATTCTTGGAGCGAAGAGCTAAGGAGAATGTTTTATTTTCAGCATTGCCTTGTTTATATGAATTACAGAAAACCAGGCTCCTTGCCTCAAACTCCTTGAAACAATGGAAAGTCAGATGTCGGTTTCTCTTCATCCTCTTCACTCTTCGTCCTTCAGTCAGGCGTTCTCAGATTGCTCAGTTTTTTGCTTGAAGTTGAGTAAAGGTGACCATCTACTTTTGTCATGGCACTGTGCCTGAGGCAATCGCTTCTCTGAAGGGAGTTTGCCAAAAGCCGACTGACAGATGTGGTTCGATTGTATTCTGCAAAAGAAGAGAAGTCAGCCATGACCCATGCTCAAGTTTACTGTTGAGTCAGGGGTGCTTAAAACGCCAACTTGTGGTACAATAAGGTGCGGAGGTGACCGTCTTTAGCATTATCTGTGTTACAGTGCTGTGCAAACACTAATGTTGGGCGGATATTCTGTGCTATGCTAGCTGGCATCCAGAACAGGAAGGGTTGGGGCGGAACCCTCACGCTAGCTTCCTGTGAGGCAGCAAGTATGTTTGGATAGTGACACAGTTTCACCCTAGCAGTGATCCCAAACAAATAGCTCTCTACAAGCACCAACTATGATGAATGAATAACAGACACCAAACCACATGCGCAGCATTTTCCCCTGTCCTTTAAGAGAACTCTGTTGGCTAACACTGGGTAGATAGTTCCTTCTTTTAGCTAGGAGGTTTGTCTTCTACCTTTCAAACACATTGTAATTTATTATATAATAAGACTCTGCAGCCCTCCAAAAACTTTTAACACCAAACAAACACTGTAGCCTAATGGAAAAACTACCAGAATCTCACTTCGATTTTTGAGGAACAATATTGCAAAGTTGTGACACCATCCTTCACCCTGAAAAGCAGTGATGGAATGTGTAAGACTGGAGTTTTGGCTCTGTATAAATCAGCGTTGCACTTGTTGACAGGAAGTGCTTTAGTTTGGCAATGTTTTAGGAAGACTCAGGATTTGGAAAGTCATTTGGACAGAATGGAGAAAGATGGCCACAAAAAGAGCATAGCATTGAACTGGTAACGTACATAGAAAGTTTGTTAAAAATATTAGCCATCTAGTGGTTTTGAGGGGCATATTTCCTCCCACATTTTTCCTCCCGGCTTCAGCGGCAACATGGCTGCCCGAGCGAACAAAAAGACACATAAATGTAAGCATTTTTGGCATTAATAAAGATTTTAACGAAAAGTAATCATTTGTTTTATGTTGCATTCAATCGTGAGTTCATATTACGGTCATGTTACTCAAAGAAATGTTTGCAAAAAAATCGCTAATATTTGCTAACTAACGTCATATCATTACAGACTGCACGATAGTTCCACAACATATGTTCATGTCTGATCAGGGCGATAACCACCATAGACATTGAGGGGGGCTAGTCCCCCCAATAATTATAAATCGCTAAACCCTTTTCTCAAATATCGCCAATTCGAGAGAGATGAAATGCCACAATTCTGTCTCTGAGCTCTTCAGGCAGTTCCTTTGACTTCCTTATTTTGCTGTCAAAATAACGGAGTTCCTTTGAGGTGGCTAACTAAATACTTTTTTGCCCCACTGTACATGATTATCAAGTTTTAATTCTAATTACTAAAGTTCTATCATTAAATAATATTGATTATCATATTATAATGCTTGACTGACTGATGTTAAGAGTATATTACAAACAAACAAATATATATATATCAGTCTGGCGAGTAAACAAAAAAATGTACTAGCCAATGGCGATTCAATTGCCAAGGTGTTCGTAGAGGGCTGATGTGCTGTGACATGATTTTACACTTCAGTAGGCTCAAGCCGAAGGGATGTCTCTCAGATGCAATTAAAGATGTAAATGTCACTTGTTTTTGTTTTGTGCATCTTCTGTTTTCCACCTGATTTATTTACTACAGGGAATTCTGGAAATTGCCTTCCCTTCATTGAGCTTGTTAGTTTCGTCCAAATTAATGATTAATGTGTGAGTTGTTGAGGAGAGCTGTGTGAAGACCGAGTGGGTGGCATTTAAAAGCGCTTTGCTGGTCACAGTGTGTGACTCTGTAAAGATTATCGATGTCTGTAGCTGACCCTTATGAGGAAAGAAGACGATGCAAAGGAGTCTTTTGTCATTGATGCCAATTTCCCGTTGACTCAGCCAGAGAGGTTTTTGAAGTCTGTAAGTAAGAGAATTTGCATATTGCTCCCTTCCCTTTCTTCTCTTCCTTAAATTTGAAATTCTTCCTCTTTAAATATTTTTCAGTTGCAGCAGCACAGGTCATCTTGTCATCTTGTTTCTTAAAAGGGAAATTTCACACAAAATGAAAATTGTCATTTACTCACTTTTGTTTCGGAAAAAGATATATTGTAATTAGAGATGCACCGATCGATCGGCCAGGGATCGGAATCCCTAGTTTACACCTGGTCACTTCATGCGTTTTTTTTCTGATCGGATAGCTATCCGATCGTGAAAAGACCAGGTGTAAATGCCCTCTGAAACGCATTCAAGACAGATATAAATCCAATCGCTCAAACCACTTCAGGAGGTGGTCTGGGCCGCATTCCAGACGAGACTCGACAAGTGTAAATGCATCTGGTTGTTGAAACCACATATATAAATTTTACTCCTCCCAAAATGATAAAATAATAAACGTGTGAGAGCGTGCTATAAGCTATATCACATTAGTCAGACTGCGCTAATGCAACACGCATTGCTGCAGATGAGTAGCTGAGTATCTCTTCAGCAAGCCGACGCGCAAACTGCCACGAATTAAACAAAGTAAGATGCAGACAGTGTTTACTCCTCCCAAAATGATAAAATAATAAACGTGTGAGAGCGTGCTATAAGCTATATCACATTAGTCAGACTGCGCTAATGCAACACGCATTGCTGCAGATGAGTAGCTGAGTATCTCTTCAGCAAGCCGACGCGCAAACTGCCACGAATTAAACAAAGTAAGATGCAGACAGTGAACACACAATCATCTTCATTAAAAGTAGTAAGACAAACTTATCTTTCCAGTGCTGATGCCGCGTGCTCTCCTATTGCGGTCTTTGATCTTGAAATGAGCTGATAATTAATAAAATGCAGTGCTTATCTTTTGATTTCGTTGATGTGAACTCCGTTAAATTTAAATATAGTGCGGGAATTGAAGATCGGATTTATATCAGTTTTGCGACGACACATTTATGTGGCCAAGTGTAAATGGAAACGTTTTGACAAAATCTGTATTTGAAAACGCATGAAATGACCAGGTGTAAACAGGTCCTATATTGGGTCCGTGAATAAACGTTAAAGAAACCACAGTCCAATATGGCGATTCAATTGCCAAGGTGTTCGTAGAGGGCTGATGTGCTGTGACATGATTTTACACTTCAGTAGGCTCAAGCCGAAGGGATGTCTCTCAGATGCAATTAAAGATGTAAATGTCACTTGTTTTTGTTTTGTGCATCTTCTGTTTTCCACCTGATTTATTTACTACAGGGAATTCTGGAAATTGCCTTCCCTTCATTGAGCTTGTTAGTTTCGTCCAAATTAATGATTAATGTGTGAGTTGTTGAGGAGAGCTGTGTGAAGACCGAGTGGGTGGCATTTAAAAGCGCTTTGCTGGTCACAGTGTGTGACTCTGTAAAGATTATCGATGTCTGTAGCTGACCCTTATGAGGAAAGAAGACGATGCAAAGGAGTCTTTTGTCATTGATGCCAATTTCCCGTTGACTCAGCCAGAGAGGTTTTTGAAGTCTGTAAGTAAGAGAATTTGCATATTGCTCCCTTCCCTTTCTTCTCTTCCTTAAATTTGAAATTCTTCCTCTTTAAATATTTTTCAGTTGCAGCAGCACAGGTCATCTTGTCATCTTGTTTCTTAAAAGGGAAATTTCACACAAAATGAAAATTGTCATTTACTCACTTTTGTTTCGGAAAAAGATATATTGTAATTAGAGATGCACCGATCGATCGGCCAGGGATCGGAATCCCTAGTTTACACCTGGTCACTTCATGCGTTTTTTTTCTGATCGGATAGCTATCCGATCGTGAAAAGACCAGGTGTAAATGCCCTCTGAAACGCATTCAAGACAGATATAAATCCAATCGCTCAAACCACTTCAGGAGGTGGTCTGGGCCGCATTCCAGACGAGACTCGACAAGTGTAAATGCATCTGGTTGTTGAAACCACATATATAAATTTTACTCCTCCCAAAATGATAAAATAATAAACGTGTGAGAGCGTGCTATAAGCTATATCACATTAGTCAGACTGCGCTAATGCAACACGCATTGCTGCAGATGAGTAGCTGAGTATCTCTTCAGCAAGCCGACGCGCAAACTGCCACGAATTAAACAAAGTAAGATGCAGACAGTGAACACACAATCATCTTCATTAAAAGTAGTAAGACAAACTTATCTTTCCAGTGCTGATGCCGCGTGCTCTCCTATTGCGGTCTTTGATCTTGAAATGAGCTGATAATTAATAAAATGCAGTGCTTATCTTTTGATTTCGTTGATGTGAACTCCGTTAAATTTAAATATAGTGCGGGAATTGAAGATCGGATTTATATCAGTTTTGCGACGACACATTTATGTGGCCAAGTGTAAATGGAAACGTTTTGACAAAATCTGTATTTGAAAACGCATGAAATGACCAGGTGTAAACAGGTCCTATATTGGGTCCGTGAATAAACGTTAAAGAAACCACAGTCCAATATTCCTACTGCTGTCTGTCATGTTAATCAAAGAACAAAAGACAAAGACTTTCTGTTCTTGACTGAATACGTTTTATAACTTTTAATGGTAAGCATTCATCTGTATTTAATTTTTACAATGAAGAATACAGAAATTAAAGTAATCAAATGTAAAATAACACATCCAGTGTTATTTTACATTCGATTACTTTCATTTCTGTAGTATTTCTTACCTGAATAAAAACTTACTTAACCTGAAAAACTTAGTTTCATAGCTCTCTTTATTCTATTGCATTTTTTTGTGCTGTTGTTTGCAAATTTTGTGTGTTCTTATTTTATTACTGAGTTTTTACTTGTTTTTTATGAAAATAAAACTTTTCGTTGAAGAAAAGTAGATTTTTGTTTGTATATGCTGTAGGGCTGCACGATAAATCGCATGCGATATTTAACGCGCATCTTGTCAGTAAAGCCGGTTCTGTAATCAGCGGTAAATCTCCATCACCTGCGTGCTTTCACATGGAGCAGCATTAACTACACAGAGCCGTTGTTCACTGACGAGCTTGTCGATTAAATATCGCATGATTTATCGTGCAGGCCTAATATGCTGTCAATTATAGTTCTTAGAAAGAAAATCGGAATCGGCAAAAAATCGGTATCGACAGATCACACTAACGAGGAAATCGAAATCGGCAACATATAATTTGCTTGTGTTCCACAGAAGAAAATACTGATTTGGAAAAGTAACCGAGTGAATACATGACACAATTTTCATTTTAGGGTTAACGGTCCCTCAAAAAAACCTTACAAAACACTCAAAAAAAGACTCTTTTTTTTGCAAGTCACAATCATTTTAGCCGCATTTTTTGCATTGATGACGCCTTGTCTGTTCTTTGACTCAAAACCTCAACTTCCCTGCTGCTCCATCACATGGATTGGCACATTGAAACACACCCCATCCTCTTCCTGTGTGAATGTTCATCAATCCATGTCAAAGTACTTTAATGCAAAGTCACTTCAGTTTGTCTGTTGCTCCACAAGCTTGATGTCCTCCATCACACTTATATCATGTCAGAGATTTATTTTACTAGCGTTAAATAACCATACCCATCCCTCTGTTTGTTGTGCCCTCAGACTAAAGCACGTAGTTGTGTTTTCACAACTAAAGAGGACATCGATAGCAATCGTTCGCTGCAGTAACCGCCAAAAACTGTGAGACCCTGAGAACTTATCTGTAATCTTGACACATTGTGCATATTATATTTCACATGCAGGGCATCTTTCTCAAGAAAATGGGACGTCACCATTGGGACTCCATGTTTTAAACATAAAATATGCTACAACAAGTTTTTTGGGGATTAATGCCATTTTTGTTAGGCTAGCTAGGCCTAGCTGCAGTGTTTGTTTCCATGAGACCTCTGTGACATTTGTTTCAAAAGCAAACAGGCCCGTTTAGGCGGGTGAAAGAGAGAGGAAGAAAGACAGAAAATTGAAGTGCGAAACATGGAGTGCTGTGAAAAAGGGAGTTCACAATAATACAGCCATTCACTAAAGTGTTGACTGCAGCCAGCTGTTTGCACATTCAGTGAGGTGAAACTCTTTCAGACTTCAAGCAGTGTTGTTTGAACCTTTTTGAGCTTTTTTTGCAAGCTGTTATTTTACTGCACAAGAAACAAGACCAAACAGTCCTTCCCGGACACATTTTTGTAGAATTAATAGCCCATGTGTGACATAATTTACAGATGTTGTTCTTTTGAATTGCATTTGGTAGCAATTTGTCTGTTTTACGTTTTTGTAACATGACTGAAGTGAACTTGTGAAGATTCATGTGATGGATAGATGGCAAGAAAGATAGGTTAACCTATAAGCTTATGTTATCTCAAACAAATGTACAACTGTGATTGGCTTTTGGAAATGTATCCTTTGCTTAAGTTGATAGTTACTTCACAGAGCCATCTGTGCAGTTGTGATTTTTCTCTCCATCTATGTCTCTTGTTTCTCAACGGTCCGAACTGTGGCAGTTGTCAGCTGCATTTGTGAGCAAGGGAGACTCCACGAAAGGAAACGGAATAAACAAAAGAAGTGCAAAGAAAATCGAGCAGTAGTGGGGTTGAGGGCCATGTGAGGTTCAGGGGAAGGTTGTCTCAAACAATGCCATCCCTGTTAGTGCAGCAGGGGGAAATCGCTCCGTATTCCTTTTGCATACTGTCAGGCCTCTCCACCAAACCATTCGGCAGGTGCTGCAACACGTTCCCCTTACTGATCTGAGGTCAGTTATGTCACTTTTTTAATAGCAGTGAGAAACAGGGTTCTGGTGAGTAAAACTCTTCTAAGATCAGGATGCAGGAGCCACTAAATATATTTTTGGCTTAAAAAGTCTGTTGTAGACTTCTATAAAAAATGCTATAAAAAATATAGTGATTTTGAAAGACATGCAATGTGTTTCTGCGTTGTTAGAGGTGTCAACAATCGCAAAATGCACAAGCAAAGCTGTGTCCCCCTTTTAAGTACTGGACATTCTTTTTATGCTGTTGGGTTTTATTGCATCAAAACAAAAGTACTTTTATGCTATTTAATTAATCAGCTGAGGCCCTCATGGAGGTAAGAGAACACCTGAAACTGTTGGATGATTGGATAATTAAATGTATAAATGCAGTATTAAATAGTACATGCTCAGCCACACATGGAAGTTTATTTGGATAGGAAAACCCATCAGTTTTACCTTGTTGCTTTATTATATATATATATATATCTTCCCAGCATGCTCTGCACATTTGAGTTCTTCCCCACAGTGACTAGATGATGCTGCACATCTACCTTTGGCTCTCAGGACAATTGAGAGAATTTTATTCCTATCTATATCTTTTCAAATCTATCTCTTTCCTTCCTCCCCAGACGCAGCTTGGTAGTTCTCTCACTCTGGTCTAAATCGTGTTACTCGAGAGCAGCCCTAATCCGAGATGGATCTTATATACCTGTTCTTCAGGGGCATCTCATCGCACTCCCTTCATGGCCTGAGGGATAATGATCCTGATCTGTCAGTGCTCTTGGCTTCTGAACACGGCCCGAACAGAGCCGGCAGGAGATGAAGTCTATCTGTTGACTTGTCACTGCAGGGTCGCCCACAGGTTATGTCTGGTCATAACTTATAAACCAGATTGAATATCATGAACCTTTTATCTATTCTTTTAATCTTTTAGAAAGGTAGATGGTGTATTAGATGCCATGTGATATGGCATCTGAGCCAAAGCTTAGTCTATAATTCAACATTTAAATAATGCTTTAACAATGCCACAAGTGATAAATGAACACTGTAGGTCTGGCATGAGACCTTTTACTCTAACCACACCTCTTTCCCACTGCTCTCTTTACATTTCCTGTGTGTTTTATTCTGAATTTGGCTAGGTAGAGGTTACCATGGCAATGCAAATGGGACTAAACTTCCTGTATGAGTCCTGTGGTCGGATATGTTTTCTTTCCGAGAATCTGTCCCTGATCTAAAACCGTAAGTCCTGCAAAGCATCAATACTTATTTACCATTCTCACCAAGGAAATTAAAACTTGAATGACTGGAACAATCAAGAAATATTGACGAATTGGGCTTTGCTTGTTTGCCACAACATATTGTTCCCGTAGGCTGAAAACATGCGTGTGCATCTGGGGACGTGGCAAATTAGGCTGTTTTGAGAAGTTCACTTGATGCTATTCGAGATACCAACATTTCTTCTCAAAGCTCCTGATTCCCATCGAGTATAGACCCCTGAGAGAGGGCTGGCTTGTTCCCAACTCCTTGCTTTTCAATCTGCAATGTGATGCAGGAGCCATTAGCCCGGCTTGTTTGGGCAGAATGTTTTCAAATGCATCACTGATAACTGGACGTAATGCGTAGCTCATCTGTCAGTACTGAGCTGGCTGTTTAAACCTGAGGCATAAATAATTAATTATATGAGACAGATAACAGGTGCTGGAGTTTTTAAATTGCTTATGGTTGCATTGCAAAAAGGGGTGTCTAAAATTGTAGAGAATGCCTTGTGGTTGACTGATATGGATGTTTCAGTGGCTCATACTGATAACTAGAAAGTGGGTTAGTTGATGGCCTACAGTGACTGATTTGGAACATGGGTAGTGTACAAATGAAGCTTCACACGCATGGGCGTCGGAACCGTTGGATGTGGGTGAGACGAGACCCATCCATTTTTTCAGACCAATGATATTGGACCCACTCACTTTTACCGTCTCTAATTCAGCGCATATGTCTGTTCACTTTTCAGAGTGCCTTCAGTCAAATCCATTCCACTTGAGGAATGCCCAAATAAATTAAACTCCATTCCCCGTTTTAGCTACAGCCTCCACTTTGTTCATTCAGAGTCCATATAAATTAAACTCCATTCCGTATTTTCACTACTCACACCTGCTGCACTCCCGTGACACAGCAAGGTAAACAAAGCTTGGCATATCTGCTGCTCAGGTGGGTCTGAATGTGTGCTCACATACTGTCACTAAACAAGCTGGAACTTAAGTGGAGGAAGGATTTTTCTTCTGGAAGGAAAACTGTTAATATTTAGAGGCACAAAATCCTCTGAAGGAATGAACTTTCGTTATCTTTGGCTACAGGACAAATTGCAATCTTTAATGCATTTTAGTTCAATTTACAGTCCTAACTTAATTTCTGGAGCAGTTACACTTGATTTTAGATGTGAGAGGAGAAATTTGATGCAGTTGTATTGTGATATTTCACGAAGTATCAATATTCAATTATAGTAATTATTTTATGTGTTAAGATCATTGTATACTTTAATTAGGGGTGCTCCGATTGATCGGCTACTGATCACTATCGGCCGATAATCACGTCTAAAAAGGCCGATCTCAAAAAACCGATCTCAAGCTGATGATGCTGCTGTGAGAGGTTTGGCTCGACATGCAGCAGCGCCGTCTCAGTCTCTGTCCGGCGCGGGTGAAATAATTACTACTCAAAGTTAGAGAGTTGCTGCATGTACACTGTGTTGAAGGTGAGGTACTCACCTTCATATTTCTTCATTAAATAACTTACAAAGTAATTTGAAAACCTTTTGTGAGACGTAATTTCACAAACTGCGCACGCTCTTTCTCTCTCAAAATACGCAAATGTCTTCAAATCACCACACATCGCGTCTGTCTATAAGCGAGCTGCACGCTGCACAGTTGACACAGGAATTTTCATTTGCACAATCGAGGCAGTGTTACATAGTCACTAAAGTTTAGAAATTGTATTTCTTTTTAATTTTTGTGAATGTTTAACCATTCAGCGCTCGCACGCTCTCCTGGAGACCGTACGCTCATGCTCACTCGCAGCGCGCACAGTAATGCCAGGTTCACATTACTCCGTTTGCAGTGCATACGTGGTGTGTATTTTTTCCACGCTCATGTTAACGGATTAAAGCGTTCACCCTGCACACAGTTGCTGTCCGGTAGTGCGTTCCAGCAGCGGTGCGTCTGCAGCAGTGCAGAGATCGTTTTCACACTGAGCCTATTGAATTAAAGTAACAGTGCATTGTTTGCAGTAAATATGAACATGGATTGACACGAAAATTTAGTAATTACACCATAAATGCATTTCTACTGCAAGTCTACTGTTTCACAGTCAACACATATGGCTTTTTGGCTAGGTTTAAAGGGAAAGAGCACTTTTAGATAAAGAAGGCAATAATAGATGCCACTCGTGGAGGAAGGAAAACAAAGTTCTGTATGAACCGCAGGATTGCTTGTAATAAAGATTTAAATGCAAAAGAAAAGGCAGTAGGGCTGACTATTTCTGCCAATGGTAAGTTTATGATCATGTAAGAAAAGTAGTTTACATTTTTTGCCACTTGCTTGAGCAACTTAATATATAAATCTTTAAAAAAATATATAAAAAAGCATCGAATAATGTGTTGTTTATATTTATTGTGTTTAAACATGTCTGTAAAAGACTGTATTACTGTACTGTGTAAAAAAAAAAAGAAAAAAAGAATTGCAATGCTGAAAAAGCATTTTCAGTAGGGATGCACGATATATCGGCCACCATATCGGTATCGGCCCATATCGGCTCATTTTTTCTGTTATCGGTATCGGCCTGATAAGAAAATTTGGCCGATATCTTAAAGCCGATAAATAATGCATTATTTCCTTCAGAGACACTTCAGATGCGCGCTGTTCGTTTGCAGCCTTTTGTGCAATTGTACATTGTAATATTGTGTTTATTTGATGTATATCTGATTTATCTCATATAGAATGCGTTTGGTTAAGTTAAAAGAGCGCTTCAGTTTACCAGTGATCATCTTTAGCTCAGCACACGCAGCCCAAACAGCAGTGCACAACATTAATAACTATGATTGGGAATGTCATGTATATAACATTCTAATGAGAACATTATTATAATAAAACGTTGGGAATTCTTTGGGTTTAGTTGCCGTGTTTCAGCGCCTTGTTATGGGAAGAGCGCATCCACAACAGGATCACACATTCTGACTATAGCACGCAAGAACTGCATCATTTTGTACATATATAAGTTGTAATATTATGTTTATGTTGTATTAATATTAATCTCAGGATGCATTTCCTTGAATTAAATAAGCTGCCAGCAAAACGCTTCAGTTTACCATGTTCATTCAGCTCTTCAGCTTCAGCACGCGCAGCTCAACGGCTGCTATTTAAAACAGTGGTATTAATTTGTTACTTTTTCAAAATCATCGATACATTATTAATAACAACAACCACTTGTATTGTTCTCTTATTATTTTCATCAACAATATGGTTTAGTAATTAAAATCATTTAATTATTGTCCGTGCAGAGGCTATTCCGTTTTATTGATCTATGGCGCATTCATTTTGATTCTTTACACGTGTAATGATGTCCAGTGACTTGTTTGCATTATTTATGCATAATTTTATTTATTTGTAAGACTTTTTTATGACTAAATTTGGTAATGGGAGAGTAAAAATATTTTTAAAACGTACACCGTTCAAACTAGGCTGCTTATGTTGAAGTGTTTGGGATGTGGCTTTTAATGATGAGACCTTTTTTGTAATCAGGCTCTCAAAAAGTATATAACAATTTGGATATAGATTTATCGGCCAACATATCGGTTATCGGCTTTCAAAAATAAAGAATAATCGGTTATCGGTATCGGCCAAAATTTTCATATCGGTGCATCCCTAAAAAACAGTCATTAAGCACTCCAAAGAAGTACTATATAATATAAAACTAGGCCTATAACCTATGATGCAAACACTATTCACTTCATGTTCCCACATTTCAGCATGAAGTCAAATGTCTTCCAGACCTCAACAATCAAACAGTCTACAGAAACAATCAATCGCTGAATATATTTGAGAAGTCATGGAGAACATAAAGATGATGAAGGTGTAGATCTAGTTCCTCCAGGTTTTCCTCCTACATGTATTTCAAAAAGAGTTTTAGGTATTTGTAGGCATCGTTCACTTTATTAGTTCCCACATTTTTGAACAGCGAATTTCTATGTAGCTGCGCTCACAAAAAGCAGCTGACATCGTTTTCTATACGAATTGACATTGTTTTCTGTGGTATTTAACTTAGGAATCAAAACCAGAACTTTACTTTAATATCTGCTAAATTGTTCTGTTATTTTGTCCACCTTTGGTCTACTTTGGCCGTTACTTTGCGATCGTCTTCTGAGACTAACACACACAATGATGGTCAGATGGATTCAGGATGCCATCTTTAGTTCCTCATGGATAATGTGGTTTCAGTGAACCACATGCTTTGTCTTCATTCAAAAAAAAGTCCCACTTCACCCCCTGCGCCCTCAACCGCCACCCCCTCACAAACATGAGCAACAGCAACAATGCGCACCATTCATATTCATTATTCTTCTGCCAGAGCGAGTGAGACAATGACATTCCCACTGTCCCACCCTCATATTCCATATATTTCAGCCTAACGAGCTCGGCCACCACGATTAAACCTTTCTTTAATCAGATACAATGAAACAGACACACTGATACCAGAATTATTACTTCACAAGGGATAAAACAAAGCATAGTTTACATTTAAGGATCATGAAGTTTTAGCTATAGATGTATCACAAATGGGCACAAAGTTTCATACATGATACTACAATTTTGTACAAACTGTTAATTACTTTCTTGTTTACTTGATGTATATCTGATTTATCTCATATAGAATGCGTTTGGTTAAGTTAAAAGAGCGCTTCAGTTTACCAGTGATAAACTCAAACAGCAGTGCACAACATTAATAACTATGATTGGAAATGTCGTGTATATAACATTTTAATGAGAAAATTATTATAATAAAACGTTGTGAATTCTTTGGGTTTAGTTGCCGTGTTTCAGCGCGTTGTTATGGGAAGAGCGCATCCACAACAGGATCACACATTCTGACTATAGCACGCAATAACTGCATACATATATACATATATAAGTTGTAATATTATGTTTATGTTGTATTAATATTAATCTCAGGATGCATTTCCTTGAGTTAGCCAGCAAAAGAGCAAAACGCTTCAGTTTAACGTATTCATTCAGCTCTTCAGCTTCAGCACGTG
>NW_015505612.1:151577-158129 GCF_001515645.1 Sinocyclocheilus grahami | reverse complement strand
TTTGCAGTAAATATGAACATGGATTGACACGAAAATTTAGTAATTACACCATAAATGCATTTCTACTGCAAGTCTACTGTTTCACAGTCAACACATATGGCTTTTTGGCTAGGTTTAAAGGGAAAGAGCACTTTTAGATAAAGAAGGCAATAATAGATGCCACTCGTGGAGGAAGGAAAACAAAGTTCTGTATGAACCGCAGGATTGCTTGTAATAAAGATTTAAATGCAAAAGAAAAGGCAGTAGGGCTGACTATTTCTGCCAATGGTAAGTTTATGATCATGTAAGAAAAGTAGTTTACATTTTTTGCCACTTGCTTGAGCAACTTAATATATAAATCTTTAAAAAAATATATAAAAAAGCATCGAATAATGTGTTGTTTATATTTATTGTGTTTAAAAAATCAAAATAATGGATAAATGTTGTGTTTGTGGTAAACGGCCACTGATCAGTAGCAGACTCCTGTGTGAAAGCACAGTCCGTGCTGCTTCAAAAATGAAATTCAGGCCCTGAATAAATGTCTAAAAATCCTGATTGGAGTATCACTATAAATAGTTATAATTGATAAAAAGAAGGCTTTAAAAAGATCGGTATCTGTGATCGGCATCGGCAGATACTGCTTTCTGTGATCGGTGATCGGCCACAAAAATCCTGATCGGAGCACCCCTACCTTTAATCATATTTAAATTTTATGCATTAGTTTGGCACAAACTGCCAGTTATTTCTTTCATATTTAGATTGACTGTGGATTAAGGTTGGACTTCACAGTGTTGCGGAGGAAATCAAGTTGAATGTGATTCATGCTACTTCCACGTGGTTTCATGAGAAATTCAGCCTTGGCACAATTTCATTGATGAGCGAGGTGTGCTGCAATATTTTGCAACACATGATTCACTGTATAAATATTGCATTACCATCAGTCACAAGATTAACCACTTTACATTTGACCTGCATTTGTGAAAACTAAACGTCTGAAAGATGCCACTTATTTAAATGCTTCTTTATAAACGCTAATTCAGCATGTTAACGTTTTGTGCCCAGCAGTGTAAATTTTATATTACTTGCATAGTTGCTTGGTGTCGCCCACTGCTCTTGATAAAAGTAGATGGCAAGACTTTCCTTTCCACTTCAAAGCTAATCTCATCTTTAAATTAGAAAAATATACCAGTTTCCTCAGAAACACACCTTAACCTTGCATTATCTTTCATTAGGCTTTATTTCATCATCCTGCTTCCACACATCAGTGGCATGTTACCATCAATGCTGCATGATTTAAAATAGCACCTGTATCTATAGCTGCTAACCTGAAGAGAGGAACGAAAGGGGTGTTAATAATCACAGGTGACTGTGGATAAAAGGTGTTATTAGCACCCTTTTTAAGGGACATAATATTTGCATGTGTAGAAAACTTGCTATTGAGAAAGAGAAACAGTATTAACTCTGTTTAAAAGGAGTTGTTCATGCATTATTTTTACCCAAATATTCAGAAAATGAAAAGTTTGTCAGGATTTGGGGTGTTATAGTTGTATGACAGTTTGTCTTCAGGGAATTTAATGCGTTTCCCTACAGTGCCCTGGCCTTGTAAGCGGCTGGCCACCATCCATCTGTATCTAACCTCTGAATAGCTTTAACCTGAGCTCAGGGTCTGGAGATCGTCAGCCCTGAGCTACAGATTCCATTTGATCTCCACGTTTCATTTGAAGAGATGAAAAGCAGATATTTTCACCTCTGCTTGCACCCTGTTTCAGATGTAAAAGAGCAGTGTTGGTGCTTTTCTACAAATTTAAAGATCGTGTTGCATATTTAATTCAATTTGGATGCAGTTCCATAGGAAGGTTTGGGTGGAAGTTAGGCTTTCTGCGGTACTCAGTGTTACTGGTATTACCCAGACTTCAGCTGTACACAGAATACATTACTTGCCCACCACGGTACTGCCTCACTGTCGTTTTGCTTTTTTATAGAAATAAAAACAATTTCGTTCAGTTAGACAAAGGTTGCTACAATTGTAAACTGAAAGCATCTGCTCTGCTTTGTTGGTGCTAAGAAAAAAATTATGCAAATACTGTAAAGTAGCTCTTTGAGTTGGTGTTTGCTTATAGATATCAAAGCAGTCCAAAGGTTAGAGGCTACATTGACTAATTTCTCCTCCACCGCTGCTGGAAGATGATCAGGGGTCATTTGTCAGGCATAGTTTGATATGACGAAAACTACCAGGTTGGCTTTGGGACAGCTTCTGTTGAATGACACTTTTGAATGAAACTGGCTCTGATCCGGATCATTAAAGGCATTTTTGTGTGTGGCTGTCTGGAGTCTTTCTCTTTCTTCCCTTTGGGCTTCAAGGCAACCTGAAGCGCCAGACAGACTTCTTCCTTTGATAGAAGGCCTGTCTGGCAGAATTAATTATCAAGCACAACACTTGTGTGTGCTGTCCATTGCTCAAGTGCGTGTATGAACAGGCATCTGTCAACACACTGCTTCGGTTGCTTTTTTTCCACGCCTCTGCCAAAACGGCACAATAGCAGAGTCTGACGCACAACACTTTTAATGTGGAATTGTCCTTGTATCTCCTCGTCTCTTGGCTTAAGTGTCTCTGTCTGTGGTGATTTTATTTATAAATTCACTATTGTTTCTGTATGTTTGTCTATATTTGAGCTGAACCACTTTTAGGAAAGATAATGATTGAACTGTCTGATGTTCTATGTTGAAGGGCATATCTGTGCCCCCCTGCTGAGCGATAATGATATTTTAGTAATGCATTGTCTGGCATGGGATATTGCCATGGCTTTTTTAAGCTCTTCTCTGTGCCTAGAGCAGGAATCAAACACAGGGCTGTCAGAGTTCAAAGTGCTGGATACTTCACAAATGTGGCTGTCTAATAAAAGCTAGAATTTAATACAAGCATGTTATCGAATTCTCAAAGAAATGACAGTCCAGTAATGATCTATAGAAGTGCTTATTGTAGGAGCCTGGTATCTTGTAAAAATACCTTGCTGTAATTAGGAATGGGTCACAGTGGTCAAGTAGTGAACTAACTAGACAAAAAAAATTCTTCATGTAATTTATTTAATTTAATTGTAATTTGAGTCTGATTAAACCTGAAAGCCTGTCAAGCCTGATGCATCCAGAATTTTTTTTTAATCTTTATTCTTCTTGCCTAACCTTAGACACACAAGTAGTTCAAATGGGAAAACAGAAGGTTGTCCCTCAGTACCAGCAGTATTACGCAGGATGAAAAGCAGTCTCTCTTTTTCTCATGTCTTTCTTACTCTCTCTTTCTTCTGTGCTCTCGCATTTATTTTTTTTCTTACTTATGCTTTGTCGACATTATCCATAATTTATTTGTGTGTTCAGGAGGCCAGCTCGCTAATGGAGGTATGCATAATGCATTCTTCGTGCTTTTATTGGAGCCTCTGGTGGCCCAGTCCAAGACTGAGGCGAGTACAGCGTCTGTTCCATGATGTACAAAATTCTGGGAATCTCCATGGATTCCACAATATGACATATTAATATCTCTGAGCCATAAAAATATGATGCAGCCATTACTCTAGTTTTCATGTCACATGATCCTTTAGAAATCATTCTAACATGCTGATTGGTAATACATGTCTTATTATTATCAATGTTGAAAACAGTTGTGCTGCATAATATGTTTGTGGAAAACATGATACATTTTTGTTCAGGGTCCTTAGATACATAAAGTTCAAAAGAATAGAATTCATTTGAAATATATACTTTTTGTAAAAATGTAAAAAGTATTGAGTATCCATTTAATGCGTCTTTTTTTATTAATTATTCATTTTAATTTAAGCTCAGGTTAAAGAATTTATTAGTATTGTGTATATAAAAAAATAAATAAAATTTTAATCTGCCCATGCCATATGCATATTGACTAAGTATTTATTTTCTGTAATGTATCGATTACATTCAATACCGCTAGTAGCTAGTGTAGTTCCACTATTCAGAGGAGTACTCTTGTCTACACAAGGAAATCCAGCTGTGCAAGATTTCAGATTAACCTTTGTTTCAGCATCTTTCTGTTCTGAAGTGGATGTCGAGTTTCCTCCTCTAAAACAATGGCAGCTTAAGCACCAGGAAGCATCTTAAGTGTCTTTTCACATTCATGCCTTTCTTGACTCGTACGAGCATCTGGTTGTGTATGTTTATGTCTGTAGTTGGTTTATCCTATTGTATATAGTTCATTGTATATAACTGAATTGTCTCCGGACAGTCACACGCTTTTGTTCGTTTGTCCTGTTGCAGCTGTGGAATTAAAGAGGATTTCCTGTTTGTGGAGTTAATCAAAGTAGCCTTCTTGATCTGCGCGTCAGCACAATCTCAGATGAAAGAAACTGTCACCTCAGATAAGGGCTCACATGGCTAATTGATTTTTAGATGCTTAAAACATCAGCCGTGCACATACCATGCTCTCTGTCTCTCTCTTGAATAAATGCCGGCATGCTTTCAAACTGACCAATCGCCTGGTTTTTGTTTAGTCAGATCTGCATCGAGATTGTGCCAAACGCTTAGACTCCCCCACACATCCGCGTTTATCTATGGTCATTCATCCCTGGACTTTAAAACTCTGCGAGGAGGGAGTCTTGATGAAAATAGGATGGACTGCTTTTAAAAAGTCACATGACTATTAGCATTACTTTTGAAATTACTAACTGATATCTGCATACTCCGCAAACAGACCTGAAGTTGTTCTTTCTGCCCAGATCTGACATTTTACCTATTAACAGCAACTCTGTCTGACCCCTCAGCCAGTACACGGGATGCAGTCACCAACCTTTTATTGTCATTTACGTATCGATCACCACCACAAACAGAGCGGTTGCCAAGCGGATGAGGGTTTAAACTGAGGCTAGTGTCACGTAGCCAGCCTTTTATGAGGAGCAGACGGTCGATTTATCTGAAATGGATTATAACCCTAACACAACATAAAGACTTAAAATACTCTTTATTATCATAGTATAAACTATAGTAACTGTGGTATTTTCATTGGATGTATGTTGATTAATGTTAAAATTATTTTGAGGGCGGTTAGGCAAATACATGCCAAATATAATAGTTTTGAAGAAGCACTTGCTTTTTTGGTGCAATAAGCATGAAATGGCCTGTGAACGATTTGGATGTGTGCATGAGCCTAAAGGTACCAAAAGTGGGAGGAGAACAACGTGTGTTCATTTGAAATTTAGGCTCGTTGTCAGTGAGTTTTGCTCTGCTATGTAAAACTTTTTGATGCATTTGATGTGTTTTGGTATTTGTTGAGAGGGTTTCTTTAGATGAGTTAGACTGGAGAGCTCAGGGGAGATCTGCCGTCTGCCAGGAGACTTCAAGGCCTCTGGGCTGATGCTTGCTTGCTTTGAGACTTTCTCACACACACACACACACACACACACACACACACACACACAATGCTCTGTCCTTCTGCTGTCTGCCTAGATTAATGAGACCAGTGTCATACTTTGCCCAGCCGAACACACAAACTCACTCTCTCTTATTCACAAGGGCCCGAAGGCAGGTGTTTAATAGATATTACTCAGTGCATAACCTCTAACCAAGCACTTTATTTACATCAACACGCCTCTCAATGGACCTGTTAGAGTCATTAGATGACACTACGCTTCTCTAATTAAACATCTCATGAGCTGGCAGAAGATGCAGATGTTGTAGCTGGAGAATAATCTGAATTTTCACTTATTTTTAGTGTTTCCCCTTCATTGTTTTGATTGATTGCCAAGGGCACGTGTGATGTGTGCATGTGTTGAGTGGACACATGGTCACAGGTCATGAGAAATGATCATCATGCTCCTAAATGAATTGAAGCCAAGGTTGTTGTTTAACTCTCACACATGGTATTGCAGACTCTTTCCTCTGTTGTCTCTTGAAGTCTGTGTGAGGCCTCGGTTTGTAGCCCTACCTCACTGCTCGTGCTAGGCACTGCCTGAGGTCTCATTGATTTCTCTTATTTATTGTCTTCTGTTTTATTACTGCATTCTTAACAAATGTGTTGAACAAACACCTAATTCATTCTGGACTGGTTTTGCTATGGACATAATCCCTCAAATCATGTGGATTGTTGAGAAGAGGTGTGCGATTACTTTTCTAAGCAATCAAACCTACAGTTTTTACCTTGTGGATGATAAAATGGGCCTTTCATTAAAGACTTTCATGAACTTTCATGTAGGGCTGGACAATAATTCAATATCAATATGTATCGCGATATAATTTTTTTCAATAACGGTGATATGATTTTTAACCACATTTCCGATATTTCGATATACATTACCAGTGTTTCCCATACACTGATTTATTTGTGGTGCTTGACTTCGTTGAATAAACATGAGCACTGCACATTTCAAAATCAAAATGCGTCGCGGGTGTTTTATATGAATTTATCTCTTATGGGAACCGACTGTTTTCAGAATAGCTTAGATGGCATTTTTATCTGATAAAGTAGCGTTCATGAGCGGAGCTGCTTTGTTTACAGCCATTACTGGAGAAACCGCTAGTTCCACCACTCTCACAGCGCCTCCTGCTGGCAGACAA
>NW_015505612.1:126464-151434 GCF_001515645.1 Sinocyclocheilus grahami | reverse complement strand
ACTTTTGACTGGTATGTTAGCCTATAGTTTGAAGTAAAAAATATTAATATTAATAAGGAGAGTCTGAGATTTATTTGACAGTGATTTCACATTTCTTGTTTGTATGAAGGCTAAATACCAATAAAAGGTGAACATTTATTTATTTGTGCCATTTTTTTCCCTAAAATATATAGTTTTATAGGAGTAGGTTTCATAGAGTTGGCAAATACATTTTTCATAAGTTTGCAGGTACAGACATCTGTTGTGGCCGTTCTTGGCCGTTTTTATGAGGCTTTTTTAATAGTGTTCATATCGATATCGGAAATATATCGTATCGACCGAAATTAAGAAATATATCGTGATATAAATTTTGGCCATATCGTCCAGACCTACTTTCATGTTAAGGAGGAACATGAGCCAACAAACACTTGCATTTGCCAGCCTTGTCTTTTTGCCAGTGTTTACATGTAATGGTCGTCATCTCTTTTATTTCTCTATGATGTCCAGTAGTGCCAGCTGTATTTTTAGTAAGCGAGTTGTAAATAATTTCTTGTGTTGGTGTTAGAATTTCTATACCTCTGTGTGTTGACCAGATCATCACTCTTTGTGTGTTCAACACAATCTACTAAATATAGACAACTTCATTATAAAGAAAAATAACAAATGAAAAATATATAATCATAATCTGACAAAAAATACTATTATAAACTAGGTTAGTGGATAATTCCACAGAAAAAGTTTCTTAAGAAAAATCATGAGTGCACAATAATTTTATAAAATCTAAACTTTTATTGAAAAACATTATATAGTGGGGAACAAATAAAAGTGAACTAAGTGTAGGACTGAACCTGGTAAAATGTTACACTTTACTCTGTGTTGTTGTAAATTACATTAGTGAAAAACAAGTAAATATATTTATACATAAATATATACTATAAAATTAAAAGGCATTTCTTTTAAATGTACAGCACAGTAATGAGGCAACAAGAAAGACTGATAACAATCTTTCATTGTGCAAAAGTATTAGAATACGAAAGGCTTCAATACAGAGTGGCACAAATCGCTTATGCTCATCCCGTGCACAAAATGATGCACTGAGTCACAACGTGTAGCGCTCCGCATAGAAACGTTCAAAGCACAGAGATATTGAGGCATAGTGTATTATATCTTATTATAATACATTATATAATTCATTGGGAAATGTTCTCAATGTTTTGACCTCCTGTATCCTGGCTCTGTTTGACCACAGACGTGGAAGTGTTATAGACAGGAGGAACTCTTATGGGATTTGGAGGAAATGCTTTCTGCTTAGACCCTTTGTTCCCTTATTCCCTGATCTAGGACCTGCTTCCTCTCCACCCACATCTAACCTTAACTGTTACAGGATAAAACACCAAAGTTGTAGCGTCTTGCCGCAAAGGGTCAATGTCATCTTTTGGTCTTAAATTCAGTGTGTTGCTTTTCTTTCTTTCTTTCTTTTTCTTTTTTTTGTTAATTGTGAAATTTACTAGCAAATGTTTCAGTGCATATCTGGGTCACCAAAACACAGTGGCATTTAAAAAATATTTATATACAATTATGTATATATACAATTTTATTTTAGTATTGTGACATTTCTGTGACTGTCGAGCACATTTTTATGAAGAATTAAAAAAAAATCTTATTCCCGTTACTTTAATATCAAACAATTGTACAAATTATAGGAATTGTAACATTTATAAATTATTATTAGAATTATAATTTAGTAATTCTGCTAATTATTAAAATTAAATTAGATATTTTGGAGTCAAGTGTGACCTTGTCATTTTTTCATGATATTCACCCACTAACCAGTGTAGGTCTTGTATGCGATATATGTGGTCATGGCATTATTGAGAATTTCTTCATTCCTGTAGTTTTGACATCACTTCCTACAGAGTGGTCATGTAAGGTAATACTGACAAACAGAAAACAGAACTGGAGTAAGCCAGCCAGCATAAAATCCTGTAGAAAAATCAATTGGAATATTTAAACATCACTCCATCTGAATAGCTTGTCATACCAGACCAGACCAGACTGGTGGCTGCAGCCCAAGCTAGCCAAGACAGACCGCAGGCTAGGAACAAAGAACAAAACACCCTAAATTATAGAAGAACTCGATGGTGATTATCTCAGTCTCATGAAAACAGCCTGATTAGGAGTTCATTAATGCTGCTTCTGCTGAGCTTCTAAAATCTGACACAGCACTTTATCCAGCTTTCAGAGCTGTACTTTTAAAGGAGCCAAAATGATTGACGCAACTGTGGACTAGAGGCTGTTAACACCTCTGTTTGATGCCAATCATATTCAGCCTAACAGTGCAGTGGGCCCATGTAAGCGCTATTATATTATTTCCATGTTTGCTGCTTCCCTTCTGTTTGAATGAAGATTTTTGCTTTGCTTTTGCTACCAAATTTCGATACCTAAGGGATTAATCTCATCAGCGTCAGTGAGCCAATAAGCCTGCAGCACTAGCCGGTGTGCTCTACTAGATGAGGAGGATCATCCACGAGAGCGATTCGAAAGTGCATGGAGCAGTCTGATCGGTCTGCACAGTCGGTCCGCGTCAAGTCGAACACCTACTAGTTAACAGAGGTTAAACTCAGAGATGTGGCGCACACGTGAGGCTGTAATGTGAATGCGTCCCAGCCCCCATAGATGTAAGGATACATTTACACTGGTGCGTTAATGTTTTAAAATGAAAACGATCCTCGTCATACTGGCATTTCCACTGTGTTTCAAGCCGGCTTTCCACTATCTCCGACAAACGACAAGCAACAGAGACCGGTCATTCATTTCTATGAGCTCGGGAGCTGCGTGGAGTTCCGATCATATGCAGACGTCCGTTCATACTAACGTTACACGACCGAAAGCGCGTGTTGTGACCATTCATGCAAACTGTAGCATCATGCTACATAAGACAATAAATAAGATTTATATTCTGCTTTTACTCAAAACTCACTTTAAACCACCATCGAGTGTTTGTAATAACTTCCGATTGCCGTCTAACGGGGCCGGATTTACGCACAGGCATTTTAGGAACGTGCCTATGTTCGCTCGTCCAGGGGGGGCCCAAACACAATGAAGAGATATATAATATTTTTGTTATACTTTGGGCTATCTACAACAGTAAGAGAACCAAAACCCCAGAAGACATTGAGCAAATAAATATAACAAACAATAGGGTAATAAATCACAAACTATTTCCATGTCTTCCACCTTTTTTATGTAGGCTACGGAAATCACACATTCTTTCTCCCAGTCTCTCTCACAGACGCACACACAGTGCAGACATGCACTCGCGCACACACGCGGAGACGCAAACAGAAACTTCTTGTCAGCGCTGTACCGTTAAAATAGTAAAATAGTTTCGCAGCTGAAAAGCTACATGACATTTCTCAGTAGTGAGGTTAATGAAGGAGTTTAACTTTCTAAAGATTCGCTATTAGTAGACCCTGCTGCTGAACGCTGCTGAGAGATGCACAGACACAGGTATTCACATGCGCTTTATATCTCTCTCGCTCTCTCTCTAATAACCGCATTAGACTGCATTAATAACTGCTTTAGCCTGCATATCAATGGCTCAAGCCTCTGTTATCAGCTCTAAAATGACGTTTTGGAATTTGCTACAGAAGGTTTGGGATGAGGTGCGTAAAAAATTAGTTAACCCACGTGAGATTTCAGGACGAAAACATGTCAAAAAATCATCTGAACAATGTCTTGATGTGTGGTTGTGACTCCGGGCCGTTAAAATTATTCAAGAAATAATGCACTCCCGAAGTGGTTATGTGGCCACGACTCCGCGCCTAATGGAACGGTCTTTCTCAGTTCTTGCACTCGCGCACACACGCGGAGACGCAAACAGAAACTTCTTGTCAGCGCTGTACCGTTAAAATAGTAAAATAGTTTCGCAGCTGAAAAGCTACATGACATTTCTCAGTAGTGAGGTTAATGAAGGAGTTTAACTTTCTAAAGATTCGCTATTAGTAGACCCTGCTGCTGAACGCTGCTGAGAGATGCACAGACACAGGTATTCACATGCGCTTTATATCTCTCTCGCTCTCTCTCTAATAACCGCATTAGACTGCATTAATAACTGCTTTAGCCTGCATATCAATGGCTCAAGCCTCTGTTATCAGCTCTAAAATGACGTTTTGGAATTTGCTACAGAAGGTTTGGGATGAGGTGCGTAAAAAATGAGTTAACCCACGTGAGATTTCAGGACGAAAACATGTCAAAAAATCATCTGAACAATGTCTTGATTGTGTGGTTGTGACTCCGGGCCGTTAAAATTATTCAAGAAATAATGCACTCCCGAAGTGGTTATGTGGCCACGACTCCGCGCCTAATGGAACGGTCTTTCTCAGTTCTCAAACAAATTAAGAACTACATTCGATTTTTATTGACTGAACGCAAGCGCTTATTGCGATAGAAAACACTGTAACGGTTTCCGCTGATTAAGAAATATTTTTGTTTGCTTGGGTGGTAATATTAGGTCTATTATATTAATAGGGAGGGGGCCAAAAAATGTGTTTTGCCTATGTCACGAAAAGAGGTGAATCCGGCCCTGCCATAAAACTATTTTGCACTGATTTGTTGTGTTGGTTACATTTTGTTCCTTTGTGCAGTGGCTCAGGAGATGAGTCTTTGAGTTTGCATAAACATCAACAAGCTGAAAAATAAAACCAAAGTTTTTTTATTTTAGATAATGTAATCTTGTTAAAATTGATTTCATAAAATTGGTATCGAAAAAAGTATCGTTCAGGAACCGGTATTGAAGTCAATGTATCGGTATCGATATCGAAAAATTTTTAGCGATACCCAGCCCTGTAAGTGTGTGGTTGTATGTATTATGTCAAAGAGTGCATAGTTCATAAATTGCTTTCTTTTCTTGTTCCTTTTTTTGACAATTGCATTGCCATAAAATGGTTCACTACAATATTAATTGCAAGATGTGGTCACAACTCATTTTAGTAAGACGTATTGTTTATTTAACATCACTCTGCGCAGAGAATCCTAATGGAAATTGCTTGTTCTTTTGTTTCAGTTCTCAAGATTGTAGGTATGCCCAACAGGACAGTCATTTGTGTTTTGTTTTAGAGGATGCTTAGACTACGCTGTGCCACAGCTCTGACACATTTATACGTTTTAACCCTATAACCATATGTTATACTTATAAAACTATTTAAAACGCCAATTTGCTTGTTCTCGGTTTTTGAATTCGATCATGACTCCCTGATTATATTTTATTTTTTTATTTTATTTTAATGTTTTTTCACCTGATCGTCTGCACTGTGCCATATGGGTCTAACACATTTGTAATAATTTAACCTAATGCCCAGCCCTATTTACTACACAGAGCCGTAGTTCACTGACAAGCTATGCAAAATCACGTTCAAAATCGCAGGCGATTCATTATTGATTATGAACGCGATTTTGTGTAGCTTGTCAGTGAACAACGGCTCTGTTTAGTAAATGCCGCTCCATCTGAAAGCACGTGCTGGAGATTTACTACTAATCACAGGAGTGCCTTTACTGATGAGATGCGCATGAAAATCGCATTTCATTTTTTGCACAACCCTAGTGTGAGGCTGGTTCAGCTGTAAATGTTGTGACCTAAATGATGGTAAACAGTGGCATTGCTGTCCACACACCCAGAGCCACACTCACACTGGCCTCTTTGTTTTTCTCTTCCCACCCCCTTGGATACACACACACACGGACCATTTGTAGCCCCATAAGGGCTATAGGGAGCAGGATGGCCCCAGGTGGATGGCACTGGCATGGATTTCTCCTCCTTTGGTGGAATCTGGGGAACTCTGGGACAATGGTCACGTGACACTCTTTGGCATCTTAGGAGTCGGATGAGGAAAGGGTCTTTTGTTTCTATTCTGCGTTTCCCAAAGTGTTACATCACACATCCACTAATACACGTGTGAGATGTTGTGGAAGCTGTGATTTAGATGCATGCTAATTTGGTTTCCAGAAAGCCTTACTTATTCTGGATTAACCACATCACTTGAGTTTAGAGATTTCTTTATCTTCTTTTTCTTTCACATTCATAATAAACTAGAAGTGGTTTGACTAGTTGTTCAACAATAATGTAATTGTAATTTATATAATTTTTAATTTACTTTAATTTCAACCGTTTTATTTTACTTTCTTTTTTTTCTTCTTTTTTTTAAAGAGCTTTAGACAGTTTGTGTTTTTGGTGTTAGACCGTTTGCACTGTAAATCCCTCTTGGATGCATACAGATGTCTTGGCACAACACTTTGCAATTCATACTGTTTTTTGAGGGTTGCTTTAAGATGCTGAGTCAAGTTAAGAATAGTTTCAACTTTTCAGGATGTTTCTAGATGCATCTGTCTTTCCTGTTTCTTTTGCTAACCTTGTATTTTCCTCAACATTTTGTACTGCATGCGCTGTTCCAAAACCTACCTAGATGGCATTTTACGGCATCATATTCACACCCTCAAAGCGGTGGCTGTTCCACAAGGAACAAGGCAGATTAAAACTGCTGGGGAAAAAACTACTTTTATACATGTGAACATGCACTACCATTCAAAAGTTTGGGTTTTTGAAAGTCAACCAAGTCTAAAATTTTGCAAAATATTATACCAATTTAAAATTTAATTTCTATTTTAATATGAACTAACTATTAATAGGTCTTGTTATTATTATTATTAGTCTTCAGTCACATGATCCTTCAGAAATCACTCTTATATGCTGATTTTATTGCAAAATAAACTTATCAATGTTGAAAACAGTTGTGCTGCTTAATTTTTTTTTTCCAGAAACCATGATACATTTGAAAGTTGAAAACAATATAATCAGTAATAATTTCACCTGATACTTGGGTGCTATACATTTTTATCCTTCTTAGAGTATTATGTTGTTAGCTTAGCAACATGTTAACATCTATTGAAATCAATTGTTCTAATTTCAAGATGCTGTCTGTGTAGTGCGTTCTGATTCATTCCCTTTTTAGGAACTATTTTAGCATCCTGTCTTTGTTGTTTTCTGCCTACGGCTGCCTTCTAAGTTGCTCACTAGGTTTTTGAACAGAGCTTGTGTGCGTTACAGTTGACCAGCAGGTGCAACCAAACTGTTGACGTGCACAGTCTCTGTTTATTGTCAAGGTTTTGAAGGTGTCTCGCCCACAGACCAATAAAAGCTTATTTACTGAACACAAACTTCTCGCTACGTCACCGAGGGATGGTGTGTGTTGGTGTTTCAGGTATTACGGATGTGTGCATTACCTTGTGAAACCACCAAACAAATGTGTGACACATTTGGACTTTCGTCTCACTCGTGTTTAGAACAACATTTCTAAATCCTATCGATCTGACCAGAGGGCGATAATCCAAACTGGGGGGGAAATTAAAGCCATAAATAAGCAGACAAATAAATTTTTTAGACAGCCCAATAAACGGCTGAGAGTTTTATCCATTTACTAGATATAAATGAGGGCATAAAAACAATCACAATATGGGGCATCATCAGTCTGCGGTCTCTGCCGGTGCATTGATCTGGACGAGCCGTACCAAAAGTGTTTAACTGTTTTGACAACAGCTCTGTCATTGCCGATTCATTATCCAGTGGTGGTTTTAGCAGGCAAATAATATTACAAATGACCCCAGAGGCACTGCAGGGATTTTCAGCACTTATGAAACCTTCGCTTCATTAATCCAAAGGATCCGGTTTGTAAGTGTGTGGTTGTATGTATTATGTCAAAGAGTGCATAGTTCATAAATTGCTTTCTTTTCTTGTTCCTTTTTTTGACAATTGCATTGCCATAAAATGGTTCACTACAATATTAATTGCAAGATGTGGTCACAACTCATTTTAGTAAGACGTATTGTTTATTTAACATCACTCTGTCAGAGAATCCTAATGGAAATTGCTTGTTCTTTTGTTTCAGCTCTCAAGATTGTAGGTATGCCCAACAGGACAGTCATTTGTGTTTTGTTTTAGAGGATGCTTAGACTACGCTGTGCCACAGCTCTGACACATTTATACGTTTTAACCCTATAACCATATGTTATACTTATAAAACTATTTAAAACGCCAATTTGCTTGTTCTCTGTTTTTGAATTCGATCATGACTCCCTGATTATATTTTATTTTTTTATTTTATTTTAATGTTTTTTCACCTGATCGTCTGCACTGTGCCATATGGGTCTAACACATTTGTAATAATTTAACCTAATTTTTTGTTATGTTATGTTAGTCCAGCATTGCTATTAGACTAGCCTGTGAACACTAGAGCAGAAGAAAAGAGAGATGAATTTATTAAGTGAACAGTCAGTGAGATCACGCTCTGCTTGTGAAAGCCTGGAGATTCCTAGAATTTGAGCAGGAAAAGGAGCTAATGCTTAGCCGACCGCACCACTAACGGTGGAGAGCTGTGGCCAAGTCTGACTGCTGGAGCAGTGAATACAAAAACCCAGAGGATGGATGAAGTGAGAGAGCGAGAGCAAGAACTTAAGTCTGTTTGAATGTGATTAGATGGATCACACGCATGATCTCAGCCTTTTAAATAAGTAAATTACTTTCTCATTATTTCATAATGCAGTTGAGAGACCGTAAAACTGGTTAAGTGATGGCCAAGCTAGAAAATAAGACAGGCAGATTGGACAGAGACAATATGTGTACTGTGGTAACCTGGGTCGCAGCTGCAGCAACAAAACCGAATTATTCTCGTCTCCACTGTGAGCCTGTGTGCCTCAGACCATTATGACCACAAAAACTGTGAACCTCTGCCAGACAAACCGGCCCCAGATCAGGAGTGCACATCGCTGTACTGTATTGGTGCACCTCTCATTAGCGTAGCCCATGTTGTCATTTACACACCCACGCCTGCCCTCAGATCTGAGGTACCACAATCGTGTGATGAGACCAATGCAAAAACAACGCCTGATACCAGGCCTTTAACACATATGGGGAGGTCTAGAGTCTGTCTGGGTTCAAAGTTAACATGAAATTTAAAATATATATAATTTTTAATCTTATTTAGCCTATTTGTTGATTTATTGATTGATTGTGCATCTCAATTCCACTCTTTTTGCTTTATATTAGCTTTATTTTCATCTGAGCCCTAATAGTTCAATAAAATCTCAAAATAATTTTTATATTGTGCATTAGCTTTATTTGTATTTATATAGGAAACACTCATTTTAATATAATTTATTGGAATCACCTTAATGTCATAATATGAAAATGATTATCCTGCGTCTCAAAAAAAAAAGAGAAGCAAATCCTAATTATTTGTTTTATTTTATTATTATTTTTATTAATTTATTTTATGCCGATACCTATAAACCGTAATTGAATAAATCAAAGACATGTAGTTTGCTTCTGTGTAGCTCTTTTCAGATTCTTTAAGAGAGTTGTTTCTGGTACTCCATCACCTCTTTTTGTGCATCTTCGAATACCATTTCATTGGAGTGTGAGGGCAGTTTTCTGCTCGGTTTGCAGTGTAATCCGTGTGTGTTTAGAGTTGTGTAAGAGGGCCGGGGGGGGCAGCGCTACATCTCAGAGCTGCACGTCACGTGACACAAACAAGCTCTCCAGAGCGCAAATGTGCCTGTCTGTATCAGATATGTCTTTGTGACGCGTAGATGTTTGTTTTTGAGTTGTTAGAAGGTGCTTGTGGGAGCTTGTTGATTCTAGCGTATGGCCGTTATGTTTTGTTTATATAATGAGTTATATGTCAAACGAGTAGTGTGCCCCTGCTGGCCTGTGGAAATTATCCTGATAAGGCTCCGTTTCCTGTTTGTGAAGCACTCAGACATCTCCATTGAAGGCCAAACTTGATAAACACCGGGTCTGGGAGAGAATGGAACGCTGAAAATCGGCAGCTAAGTCAGCAAAGCTTGAGTTACTGGAAGTATAGGCTACACACACACACACACACTGCTACAGGGTGGGCATTAGCACTAAGAGTCTGACTAGACAGTGGGAAAAAACATAGACTGTGAGCTTGCTTTCCTGTCTGAAGATGAAGTGTGTGCATGAGTGTGTTGTTTTTATAACCTTGTTTTCTTGGTGTTTCTGTCACAGGTGCTGGAGAATCGGGGAAGAGCACCATCGTAAAACAGATGAAGTGAGTGAACAATGTTTTCTCTTCTCTCTTTCAGACTCTTACTCTCTCTGGATGATATGAGAGGGTACAGCTGCAACTCTATAGTGAAAAAAGAAAAAAAAAGAAAATTTGCTTACACACATCAATTCATATGGCACATTGGGAGTTTTTTGCCCCTTCAATGGTTAATGAACTCAAAGTGCACATACTCATAAACAAACCCCAGAGCTGCAAGTCTTAATTAGTGTTTAGAATCATTCATTTCAATGAATCCGTTCAGTCGTCAATTTGAACATGTTGTTTTTCAGGTAGCTAGTAGCGACAGATTTTTTCTTATACGTCGTGACGTATATCTGACTGAAATAGGTTATTAAAAAAAAAAATGCTGTGCAGAGTCTTGGTTCAATCCTTCAGTTGTTGATTGGATGGAGGCAGGTCTGAATTGGAGCTTGAGGTCAATTTGTAAGGCAGGGACTAGGTTTATGCGGACAAAATGTTTGAAGAAGTTCGGCATACATCACCAAAACATAATTTCACTGGAAGATCAAGTTATACGAGATACATTTCCATTTCATGCTGGCTTTAATGAATTAGTTTGACATGCTCAGCAATGTTATTTCACCATCATCACAGAAGTAGTTTACGTTAATTCTTGCAATAGCACCTCTTGTGGCAGCTCTGAGAATGCAACATGTACTTGTATTGCACTCATTTGCGTTCCGACACAATTCAGACCTTAATAAATTATGAAACTGTTTTATTTATTCACACATAGAGGTCGTCTCAAAGCAGGTTACCTACCTAGACAGCATTTTTAAGCGTCATACGATTGAATAAATGTTAAAAACAACACTGATGGCTAAAAATGCTGTCTAGGTAGGTAACCTATGCGTCTTCCTTGCTCACACTCACATAAACAGCGTTGGATGTGCAAGTGTGTGTGTGTGTGTGTGTGTAATCGGGCCCCTGGTAGCAGTTACTGTTTGTTTATCTGACCTTGACCTCTGCTGTTCTTCTTACGCCTCTGTTTCCCAAAGCAGTTTTATACTCTAATCACTCTGATGGAAAATGTTTTGTACTCCTCCTCATCACTGAATGCATCCCAACACGCACACTCTGATCTGGGGCACAATCGCAGCATTCATTCTGTAATAATTAAATTATTATAAAAGTACTCTAGAATTTAGTTGTGCTTAGTTATATTGGAGAAAGTTGTCTGTATTTTCCCCGTATAGGTGTTTTAAATGCTATTTGAGTGAGTGAACTGGCTCTCTAGTTCTATCCTCATAGAGAGTTTCCTCCATCCTCATGAGCCAGAGCTGACTGTATTAAAAAAAATCTCCATAGATTTGCAGTCTGACAAGATCCACAAGACAATTCCCACCAGCACTTCAAATCAATTTAGTGGCTAAGTTCCATCCACTGCAAAAGCCTGTAGATATTAATACATTTTATATTACATCTGGATACTTCTGCCAGGCTTTGGTTTAAAAGCTAATGTTCTTAACTCTCCATCTTTTGTGCCATCCTGACTCCCTGCCGTCCTGACCTGTGCTCGGTTTTATTTTTGTTTGTTTATATTAGCTTTTGCTGGTGAAATGTAACATTAATATTTATTTAGATTTATATTTACATTTATTATTTAGTTTGGGGTTTGTAGTATTTTTAATGATTTTAAAAGAAGTCCCTTACGCTCACCAAGTCTGCATTCATTTGATCCAAATAGGAAAAAAACTGTAAAATCATAATATTGTTTAAATATTATATATTATATTAGATAGATATAATGTTATAATATTGTTTTTCATAATAGAAAGTATTTAACAGTATTTAGTTGAAATATTTTAACAATTTAAAAGGTTTTACTGTCATTTTGATATTTAGTGCACTATTGCTAAATGAAAATCTTAATTTATTTCTAAAAAAAAATAAAAAAATTTACCGACCCCAAACTTTTTAATTTATATATATATATATATATATATATATATATATATAAAAAGCACATTAAAACATACAAATTAAAATGAGGGCTAAAGATCCCATACAACACTGATCGATTGATCATCTGTGTCTGTCCTGCAGGATTATCCATGAGGATGGCTACTCAGAGGAAGAGTGCAAGCAGTATCGAGCGGTGGTCTACAGTAACACCATCCAGTCCATCATGGCCATCATTAAAGCCATGAGCAACCTCAAGATCGAATATGAGGACAGTGCCAGAGCGGTGAGTGTACACAGTGTTCCCTTAGCAAATAAAGCACACACACATCCTCTCTACAGTTTTACACACACACACTCAGATTATCTCAGAGGCCCACCAGCCTCTCTTGATCCTTCCCTCGTCACAAAGCCAGACGTCTGACTGTTGGCAAGTCTGGTCGGCACAGCACTGTGACTAGTCTTACTTTTGTACGACACTACCGTTTAAAAGTTTGGCGTCGGTAAGATTTTTAATAAGGTTTCGTATACTCACAAGGCTGCATTTATTTGATCAAAAATACAGTAAAAACAGTAATATTGTGAATATTATTACATTTTAAAATAACTTTTTTTTTTATTCTAATACATTTTAAACCTGCAAGAGATGGGAAGATTAAGTGTAAAAGAAGGGGAAAAATAGAATGAGGAAGTGAGTGTTAGCTTTCTAGCTAGGATCTCAAGAGAACAGCCTGAAGGCAACAGTATGTTCGGCGCATCTGATCCACCTGAGGCTCTGGAGAAACTCTGATATCTATAAGCACAAATGTATATAGCAGAATCCATGATGTTAAACCAGATTTACAGTGAATGTACAGGGTTAACGCTGACTAAATGGAAGGAAGTAGGACGCAGGAGATTTGAGACGCGTTATTAAAAGTCAAACTTCTTTTAACTTGTCACAGCATCTTAAAAAAAAGCAGCGCTCTTGGTGCAGAGAATGAAGTGAAGAATATGGCTCCTTTAAACCAACACAGGCAATTTATTTTCAGTGTGCAGCAGCAGTTTAATTAGACGGGTGACGGAAGAGATGGATGATTGTGTCTCTGCTCTGGGAATAGAGCTATAAAGTGCTGTTAGAGAGGCTAAGAACATCTCTCCATCACATTTAATTAGTGAGAGCGAGATATGTTAGAGACATTCCTCAAGTGTCTCTCTTTCTCGTTTATGAGGCATTTGATGAAGGATGTGCAAAACTGATAACTAATAAGTCAGTGGGTCATCTCAATAACTAGTCTGTGTTAGGAAAACCCTGTGTAATTAAGCTAGATCAGGATCATGCCCTCCAAAAACCAGTCAGAAGCATTTCTGAGCAGTTTATAAAGGGTGTCAGAGGGCTGCCTGGTAAAAACGTAATGATGTCCAGAATCAATTTTATACTGCTTTAATAATTAAATTGGAAAGCATATAAGCCAATATTGGTGTCAGTTGTCATTACCAATACCAGCTAATTTTTTTTGTTTCTCTATGGTAGTTTGATACCATAGCAAAAACTTTTTAACTTTTTTATTTAACTATATGAAAATTAAAATACAAAATTTAATTAGTTATGAATTATGAATGCTAATAATAATTATTATAAAATAATACATGAAAACATTAGCAGTATAGACTGTGTAGTCTGCATTTATACTGCAAGACTTAATACACAGATCAATTTTGACATTGTTTATAGGGATGTAACGATTCACTCAACTCACATATCGATTCACGATGCTGATTTCACGATTTGATTTTCTCACAAATTTTTTTTTTTTAAACAAAATTAGATTTAAGACTAGGGATGCACGATATATCGGCCACCATATCGGTATCGGCCCATATCGGCTCATTTTTTCTGTTATCGGTATCGGCCTGATAAGAAAATTTGGCCGATATCTTAAAGCCGATAAATAATGCATTATTTCCTTCAGAGACACTTCAGATGTGCGCTGTTCGTTTGCAGCCTTTTGTGCAATTGTACGTTGTAATATTGTGTTTATTTGATGTATATCTGATTTATCTCATATAGAATGCGTTTGGTTAAGTTAAAAGAGTGCTTCAGTTTACCGGTGATCATCTTTAGCTCAGCACACGCAGCTCAAACAGCAGTGCACAACATTAATAACTATGATTGGGAATGTCGTGTATATAACATTCTAATGAGAACATTATTATAATAAAACGTTGTGCATTCTTTGGGTTTAGTTGCTGTGTTTCAGCGCGTTGTTATGGGAAGAGCGCATCCACAACAGGATCACACATTCTGACTATAGCATGCAATAACTGCGTCATTTTGTACATATATAAGTTGTAATATTATGTTTATGTTGTATTAATATTAATCTCAGGATGCATTTCCTTGAGTTAAATAAGCTGCCAGCAAAACGCTTCAGTTTACCGTGTTCATTCAGCTCTTCAGCTTCAGCACGTGCAGCTCAATGGCTGCTATTTAAAACAGTGGTATTAATTTGTTACTTTTTCAAAATCATTGATATATTATTAATAACAACAACCACTTGTATTTTTCTCTTATTATTTTCATCAACAATATGGTTTAGTAATTAAAATCATTTAATTATTGTCCGTGCAGAGGCTATTCCGTTTTATTGATCTATGGCGCATTCATTTTGATTCTTTACACGTGTAATGATGTCCAGTGACTTGTTTGCATTATTTATGCATAATTTTATTTATTTGTAAGACTTTTTTATGACTAAATTTGGTAATGGGAGAGTAAAAATATTTTTAAAACGTACACCGTTCAAACTAGGCTGCTTATGTTGAAGTGTTTGGGATGTGGCTTTTAATGATGAGACCTTTTTTGTAATCAGGCTCTCAAAAAGTATATAACAATTTGGATATAGATTTATCGGCCAACATATCGGTTATCGGCTTTCAAAAATAAAGAATAATCGGTTATCGGTATCGGCCAAAATTTTCATATCGGTGCATCCCTATTTAAGACAAAATATAAATGAAAATGTGTCCTTTTATTATTGCTTGGACAAAATGCTGCACATTTCTTTGTGAAACAGAAATATGTCAAATAACAAAACTAAATTGAAAATTTAAAGCAAACCCCAAATCTAATCAAATAAATAAGACAAAAAACCTCTTCATATAAACAAAAGCTTTGCCTGTGCTCTTTCCATTCACAATTAGAGGCAACCACTGCATTTGAATCACAATCCAAACAAAGATGCTGAATACATGCAGCATGAGCAGTTTTTTTGGTTTGTTTTTTTACATCTGAATTAGATTGTATAATTAGAAATTTTAAAACAAAAACAGAATGCGCTTTAGTTTTCTGAAACTATACTACATAAAACATCTGCACGAAACAAACAGCAGAAGCTCTGAATGAGACGCAGATTCACTCTGCCAGCAGGAGGCGCTTCTGGAACAGCACTGATACAACGTTTCTTTGGTTACCGCTGTAAACAAAGCAGCGCAGCACTTATAAATGCTGTTTTAACATGCATTATACGGAGACGAGATGAAAAGAAAATATGATCTAAACTTTTCCAAATACAGTCAGTTCCCCTCAGAGATACATTCATATAAAGTCCTACCCCCAACTGTATAGCGATTCGTTTAACATCTCAACCGATTTGAATCATCACATATTTGTATCGATTTTTAACCGGCTCGCGGTGAATCGTTACATCCCTAATTGTTTATGCTAATTTGTGTTAAGCTGACTGTTGGCTCCCTGCAGGTTGCCGTCAAAATAAAAGCTAGGTTTAATGTTTAAAATTGAAGACCGCTACAAGTATTAGTATTGTAATTTCACTCTAAAATAAAATTATTATAAATATTATATTTTTTAGTTGCTCATTTTTACTGTGAAAGTAACAAAGTAATATTTAGAGTACTAATATTTTAAAATAATTTTATTTATTAATAATAACAATTATTTTGCAGTGAAATATTACATTAGTAATATTTCTTATTGTTAAATATTTTTATTTAATAATAATAATAAAAATTCTTATATTAAACATAAATCAAATAATAAGAATTACTTTGTAGTCATATTGATACATAACCACCATTTGGCCAAATTGTGCAGCCCTGCAAAAACAAGCATAGCAAACCTGGAGCTTTTTTTTTTACAGTTTGTATCAGGAAAAATTGCAATTAGAATTTTTTTTTGCAGCCCGGCAGACCTTGTTGATTTCTGTAATGTAGTAGAGACATTTATCCATTTATATATATATATATATATATATATATATATATATATATATAAAAATAAAAAAAACAGGTTAAATGTGTGAATACACTAGTGGACCTCACAAATCACCATCTTGACCATCCGTATATTTGATTTGATCCTGTTACCCCTGAACTTTCTTTAAAAACATTGAGTGCACTGTGCTGTGTGTAAGACAGGAAGTGTTCCATCGGACTGTGTACCTTTTAAATAGTATGAGTGAGTGCATGTGTTAGCCATATGTCACAGTTTGAGCAGTGTGCTTTAGATATGTGGAAAACCGCATCCCATGGGGCTGATTGCTCTAGCTCCTCATTTTCTCTCTCTCTCTATTACTCTCTCTCTTCTCTTAAGGCCATAAATCTTTTAAAAGGCCTGTAACCATCCTGTCCTCTCTCGGTTCATATCTGTTGGCTTTTTTCCACCACCAAGTAAAAGAACCTATAGGATTCCTGTTTCGAAAGATTTTCAAGCATTTCTTGAATTTGCAAGCTATTTAACTTCTTAAATTGTGAAGCACGGTGTCGTTTCACCTTTACGATGTCTGCAATCTACAGTAGCACACAGTTTAAGAGTTCATCACGTCTCCTAGAAGCACGGGGTCAGTCGTGTCACACGTCTCTCAGCCCATCACTTCTACTCATGGCTCCCATGTTCCGCCCCAGGGTTGACTTCCTGTGACCTAGATCAGCTCCGTGGTGGGAGGGGTTTGGTGTGAGGCTCCATTCCTGCAACATGTACTCTGGGAGGAGAGAGACAGATATGTAGGTAGACGGTTATTTTTGTAGCTCTGAGAGAAGCACAGAGGGAAACATGTGGGAGACGGACAGACAGGCTGCAAAACATGCTCATCAAACGGATCGAGACTCCAGTCTGAGATGTGATAGTAGAATCTCGAGGTGGGAGCTAGTCATAGGCTCCTTCTCCCCCTCTCCATTTTTCTCTCGGGATGCATAGTTCACATTTGTATGTTGCACTTTTGACCTGTATGGCAAATAAATCTCTGGAGTAATGTGAAGTAACCACAACATAGTACACACACACACACGTGCACACACAGCAACAACCACAAGAATATCCCACCTCCCAGAATGCCACCATACAACCAGTCTATCCTCATGATTATGGATGTATAGATAATGTAAATGGACAGTCAATATTTATTTTTACCTGACTCAATCAGTTATTAATATCAGGTCTACTAACAAGTGCTGCCATTTTGGTTTGTAGTGATTAAAAGAGGAAATAAAATCGGTTTTGCATATGGATTTGTGGACACATGGGTCAAATTATATGTATATACAAGGATGGATGGATGATTACAGTTATTAAAAGAATTTAAAAAAAAAAGTGCTTAGCATGGGTTAGTGGACTTAAAAATATAATAATTAAAAATATAAAAATGTAGTTGTGATTAATGTGCAGAAAGTTCTGCTGAGTCACTTTCCAGCTGCTGGGAGGTAATATGTTCACATTGCATATTACTCACAGTTGATGATATTTATTAGACTTAATAAACCTGCCTCGGACTCCTAATACTTTTGCATACGATGCATATAAGTATGTTCGTTTCTGTGTACTACGTGTTAACGTGCATTATTTTTCAAATGGATCTGTTTATTCCTTTATTTTATAGGATGATGCACGTCAGTTGTTTGCCCTGGCCGGGGCGGCAGAGGAACAGGGCATCCTGCCAGACGATCTGGCCAATGTCGTCACCAGACTGTGGGCTGATGGAGGGGTACAGAGCTGCCTCACCCGCGCCAGAGAGTACCAGCTCAACGACTCCGCTGCATAGTGAGTTCTCTCTCCGTTATTGGGCAGAAAGAAATACATTTTTCTTAACACATTTTCAAATATTCAAGGTTTTTTTTATAGACACCAAAACCACTCTGCTTTAGATCAAAATAGTATAAGTGCCTCTCTAAATGAGGGCCAAAACAAAACTGGAACTTAAGAGTGCCTTTAAATTTAAAAGGCACTGAAAGATGAAAATGTGTGATGAGAGTAGGCAAGATCAGATCGATACGTCAAAGCGAGCAGACGAACAGTTAACGGTCAGTTGAGAAACCAATTGCTGTTAAACAGAGGGTTGGCCTGGGTCAGGATTTCCATGAATTTTCCCATGCTTGATACACTCAGAATCAATCAGGGGTAGGCGGAGCGTTCCCTCACAGGGGATCACAGTCGATTTGGCCTTGAATTAGGAAATTAATGATGATGTAATTTGCTGGTGGGAAAAGAGATTATGGAAGGATAGAGGGAGTGCTAATCTTAGTTTTTATAGTATTTAGTTGTGTTTGCTGGGTTCTGCAGATGTTTATGTGAGAGGGTTTATAGCCTGTGTGTGGGTGGGTGGAAAAAAGTGTGGTTTTACAGAGGCAGCCACTCCTTCCCCACCCTCAAAACAGAGGCTAAGATGACTGTATTGAAAAGAATAGCAAAACCTCATTGAGGAGAGATGCAGACTATAGAAATTATAATTAGCTCATAATAAAAACCATGAATAAAAATGGAAAGCCCTCACATAGACCTGAATTTCATGTTCTTCAAAGAATCCTGAAAATAATGTATCATGGTCTCCACAAAAATATTAAGCACCACAACTGTTTTCAACATTGATAATAACAAGAAATGTTTTTTGAGCATCAAATCAGCATATTAAAATTATTTCTGAAGGATCATGTGACACTGAAGACTGGAGTAATGATGCTGAAAATTCAGCTTTGCATCACAGGAATAAATTACATTTGAAAATATATTCAAATAGAAATGTAAATTGTAAAAAAAAAAAAAAAGTCACAAAATTGTTTTTACTGTAGTTTTGATCAAATAAATTCAGCCTTGGTGATCGTGAGAGACTGCTTTCAAAAACATTAACAAATCATAAAGACCTTAAGCCTTGGAGCGGTAGTGTGTAAAAACTTATGTGGCTTCTGTAAATGTTTTACACTGCTTTTTCTGTTGGTGTGGTAGGCGTTAAAGGGGTCATGAACTGAAAAATTCCCTTGATCTTTTGACATTTAAGAGCTCATTGTACTATTAAAAACATCCTGTAAGTTCCAGAACTCTAAACTTTCTTGTTAGCCTAAAAACAGCTTATACTGAAGCCAGTCTGCCAAAACAACAGGTTGTGGAATGTGCCACTTCATGACGTTATAGTGTGGCTTAACCCCGCCTCCGCAGAAGATGATCAACGCCTGCTTCTACATCACTGCCTGTTTAGCCCCACCCACCGATTCATGCACATAGTGTAAATCACGAGAGAGGCAAACGCAGGTCTAAGCAGAAATCAAATTATAAAGATGGCTCTGAAGACAACAAGATGCTGTGCTGTGCCAAGTTGTGGGTCTTTGCATCACCTTCCTTCTGATCCCAACATTAGGAAAGAGTGGATTAACTTTTTTAATTTTTAATGAAGTTCCAGACCACCTCAGTAAGAACTTGGTTCTTTGTTCAGTTGAGATTTGTTAGATGCACACCGTTCTCTAGAAAACAAATGTATGCTGTAGCGTTAAGATTAATTTTCACTGGAACTAAGAGGTCTGGAATCGGAATATATTTTTGGCCAAGTTTCGCAAGATCTCCCTAACCTCTGAACCAGAGCCGGATGTCAAGCACAGCTCCTGTTCCAGAGAAAAACAAGACACACTTCCTGTGCATCACATAAAATATCATCTTTGTCTATCTGTTTGCGTGAAATAAAGTTATTGACAAACATCAGTAAATGGGTATTGCCTACATAAGTATGTACTGAATCCCTTTAAATGTGGTATGATGATGTATTATTTTGAAGAGCCACTGTATTAAGTGTCTAGCCTTGGCGTATTTTTCTCATTACAGCTACAGTGTCAGACTGTGCTCTTGGCTCTCATAAACTATAGCTTCATTTATCAGAGACATGACTTTAATTCCCCGAACCTTAAATTATAGCAGGTGGGCATTAATATCTCTCTCAACACAGTCCCATATTCCTGCACTCTACAGGCCAGAGCCTTTATTGCATAAATAAGAGCACACCACATGTGCTGAAGTGTGAATAAAATTGTTTAATATGTCTTCAAGGGAGACAAAGCTCACCCAAGCCGAAATGTGAAGCTAAATGTTTTTAAATATCTTGGTTTTGCATTATGTGAGACTACAAAAGCAGCTCTAAGCCCGTCTTTGTGAAGAGCGATTATCAGCACTTTTCACTTTGAGTTGGGTTGTGGTTGATTGTTTTGTGTCGATGGTCTCCAGCGAAGTGCGAGCCTCTGTGGGGATCCTCACAATATTGTGACCACACGCAGACCTAATAAACGTATAAGAACTAAGAAAGAAAATAATCAACTTGGAGGAACTTCTCATGCCACGATGTTCTCTTATAATTCAGCATTGGAATCCTGAACTCTAGGTTAGTCATGGAGCTGTACAGTTGTGTCGTAGTGGGATTGTACGGCATTAGGTGGAGCAATAACATTCAGTGTTGCTGGCAGGAGTTCTTGCCTACGCAGCTCATCCAAGCTGTGTTACTGTGAGGCTTCATCAGCCTATGATTGGCAGCTGAATGAAAATCATCACTGTCGCAGCCTCCTAGACTAAGGCGGTTCGTCTGTTTCTCTGTTTGGAAATCTGATTAGCCGATTGCACACAGTATTTTGCATAAGAACATCATCTACAAGGCTTGTTCACACCAACGCTCATACAACTGAGAGATTTTCTTTGGCTTTAGCATAGTATATAATATAAAAGCCAGTTATTTAGTGTTCTTTTTTTGCCTTATATTTTCTTCACACTATATTTTTTCCTACATATTTTAGGAAGGATGTCGTCATATTTGGTGCTTCTTGACACCAAAGATGTAGTTTTATGCAATAGTAAGCATACCTAAAGTGTGTCTGGATATTTGGAAGCAAATGCTAATAATGTAGCTAAGTACAATCTTTATAAAGAAGACAGAAATGTATTTAAAAAAGCTAATGTTTTGTTACCATCCTTTGCAGTTATCTGAATGACATGGAGAGGATAGCCAAAGCAGACTACATCCCAACCCAGCAGGACGTGCTGAGGACCAGAGTGAAGACCACTGGCATCGTAGAGACACATTTCACCTTCAAAGACCTGCATTTCAAGTGAGAAACCTCTCTGCACTAGATGTCTTTATTTCGCTCTGATTTTAACCAAGATTTCATTCACACTCTCTAGTAGGCACGCTAACATGTGTGTTGACACATTCACACTTCAAACAACTCATCTGCCCAATCTAACAGCCTCTACTATTTCTGTTAGCTAGCAACACCCTCTCGAATCACTACGGTACACTTATAATAAGTACTTATATTTGGACTATTGTAGCCTGGTCGGGTCGTCACCGCTGCGGTGTAACACATACCTGCTTGAATCGCCATAGACATAAACTTAGAGAAGTAGCTCCGGTTGGAATTTTCTTCCGCGGGATGTGTGAAGTTCTGTTTATTAACCGCTAGAGCGCCAAAAGTTACATAGTGCTGCTTTAACAGGTCTGGAATGATTCTCTTTGAATGTGTCTGCTTTAATCTACAGAAGAAATGTCAGCCCAACCTTTAAAAAGATCAAACACAAGCTAGCTTTCCAAGATACTATTACTTTATTTAATGTTTTGTAAATCATGTTATGTATCATGTGTGAAAAAGCATATGCCACATAAGAGGGAAGATAATTACGGAATTTCCTAGAAATGCCAATGACGTCTTTTCCAGGTCAACATGGTCATAGAGACAAGTGTGACAGGCAGAAATGAATGACTCCTGCAATAGACAGGAAGCCCCAGCTCTTCCATCCTCCCACCCTGTCTCATCCATCCTACTTTCAACCCCTCCATTACCATAGAAACAAAGCCCGGACTCAAAGGTCAACAAATGCCAGTGACACAAATAAACGTCCAGACCTAAAGAAGAAGGGGCATAATAAATCTCTCACTAATACGGAGTCAGCAACTTAACTATTCTGCATTAAAAATTTCCCACAACTTTCCAGTAGACAAAAACAAACTCCAGGGAAAATATGATTTGTGGAAACTAGTAAACCGTAAATGATGTGAAATGAGTAATGTTGTCATTACATACTCATCCTTAGGCCTTTTCTAACCCATGTTACTTTCTTTTATTTTTATTTTTATTTCTTCTAAATCTTTAGAAATAGGTTAAGAAAAAAGTTTGAAGATTGTCCAAACTGCTCTTTTTCATAAAGAATACACATATTACATTTATTATAATACAAATATATATTTTATAATGATCAGGGACTGTGAAAGCCCCACATAGGGAAAAAAAAGCATCATAGAAACAGTCCATACACCTTGTACCTTATATTTTTTTATGATTTTGTAAGTGTTTTAAGCCAGTACGATAAGTTTTAGTAAGGAACTGACTGAAATAGAAGTTTTCGTTTGCTATAATCTTCCTCTCTGCCATAACATATTACAACTTGTGTGCTGCTGTTAAGGCATGTTGGAAGGACCATGTTTTATTTTTTTTACGATTTATGGATGAAATCTCTATGTATTTGGATTGACATGACAGAAAATGATGACAAAACTATTCCTTTAAGGCAGTATGATATATTAAACACTGTTCTTTTGCCTATTACATCTTTATTGCATTTGTGTCAAATTAAATAAGCTTCTTTGGCTGATCATATGTTCTGTCCTGCTTTGTTAGTTTTTCAGGGCATTTTTCTCCTTGATATATCATTTATTTTTTTAAGATATGTCCGTTCATACTGCTGACCATTTATATGGGTCTGCTCTCTCTATGTAGGATGTTTGATGTCGGCGGTCAACGTTCAGAGAGAAAGAAGTGGATCCACTGTTTTGAAGGGGTGACGGCCATTATCTTCTGTGTGGCCATGAGCGCGTATGACCTGGTGCTGGCTGAGGACGAAGAAATGGTGAGACCCTCTTAGACCCTCTTTACACCAGATTAGTCAATAATTCACAATCTATAACACTTAAGAATTAAAGAGGCTGGACTTTTTCAGAATTCTTTGATGAATAGAAAGTTCAAAAGAATAGCATTTACTTGAAATAGACATCTTTTGTAACATTAAAAGGTCTTTACTGTCACTTTTGATCAGTCTAATGCATCCTTGCTGAAAAAAGTAAGAAAAAAATCTTACCAAACTTTTGAACAGTAGTGTAGTTGCTTCACAGTTCAAGCTGTCATTCATCAGAACAGGCCAAGTTCCTGAATACTGACCCATTTCTTAATTCCACTACAGAATCGAATGCATGAGAGTATGAAACTCTTCGACAGCATCTGCAACAACAAGTGGTTCACCGAGACCTCCATCATCCTGTTCCTCAACAAGAAGGATCTGTTTGAGCAGAAGATCACACACAGCCCCTTGACCATCTGCTTTCCTGAGTACGCAGGTACTATAAAACAACCAACTACCCAATAAATCATTTAAATCAAGTGCTCCAGGAGTGTTGCGGTTCAATACATTGCAAACTCTGGCTTTACTTATGCATTAAAGACAAAAGAAATCAATATGAGCCTCTTTAATAATTGTACCTGGTGTTTTGTGCAATAAAAATAAATAAATTATAGATATCAATATATCAGACAAAACAAATGATCTGCCAAGTAATATAGTTCATAAACCTAACTTGTAGGCTTTTTAATGCTATAAGTTACTTAGCAATTTCGCAACTTGCATTAATAAGAATATGCTTTTTTCTGCACATAAGTTGAAACTGTTTTATAATACAGATCGGTTCATGTTTTTCTGAAGAATAAAAATCATATAACATACTTTTTTAAGAACAACATCTGACTTGTTCTCCCAAAAATGAAAATGTACTACTCGCCCTCAGGGCATCCAAGATGTAGATGAGTTTGTTTCTTCACCAGAACAGTTTGGAGAATTTTAGCATTACATCACTTGCTCAGCAGTGGATCCTCTGCAGTGAATGAGTGCCGAGTTCAAACAGCTGATAAAAACATCACAATAATCCACATGTAGTGTAGACTGTCTTTATTGTCCACCAAGGTGGAAATTTTTCCACGTAATCCACACCACTCCAGTCCATCAGTTAACATCTTGTGAAGTGAAAAGCTGCGTGTTTGTAAATCCATCAAGGCATTTTTTTTTACTTCAGACTAGAGGTCTGCGCGGGACTATTTTTTGAATGTCCCGCTCCCGCAAGGTTATATTCCGCACCCACCCACTCCCGCTATATATTCACTCTTTGTTCACCCGCTGTCCGCTTAGAATAATTTTCTTCCCCAAACCGACCATTCCCGCTACATTTAGATCTCGTTTCCAGAATCTCACATTTAAATTTCCGCTACTGAAAGAAAGAGAGATAGGCTGACAAATAAAAGTGTAGTCTACACAAAATTGGATGTTATTTTATTCGTCTTGTCAAGAGTCTTGAATTTATTGACTTTGACTTGAATTTATATGAATTATCTTAACACACAAAATTCGTTTAATATTTTATGCAACACAGTAGGAAAAAAAGTCAGAGAAAATACAAATGTACAAAAATTGTATATCTTATTTTTATTTGTCTTGTCAGGATACAATTCGTTTAACATTTACAACACAATATAAAAAAAGTGTTGCAGAGAGAGAAAAAAAATGTAGGCTGTACAAAAATAGCCTATTAGCTATTTTTATTCATCTTGTCAAAATACTAAATTCGTTTGACATTTTTCTGTTAACACAGTAGGAAATGTGTCGAAGA